>NW_026904277.1:0-48794 GCF_024500275.1 Phycodurus eques | reverse complement strand
AAACTCCAACCAAAGCTTTTGGATGCAAAAAAACTGCCTGTAACTAGTATAAAGGGCAGAGTTCTACTCTAAATAGCCAGAGATTTTAGTGGGAAAGCATCCTTTTTGAAGTTATGAGTCAAAATAGAAAAACGTGTACAGCAGGCGCTGGGAAGCGTTTTTAAGCAATAAAAAACTGCAAATGTGTGTAAAACTCCAACCAAAGCTTTTGGATGAAAAAAACTGCCTGTAACTAGTATAAAGGGCAGAGTTCTACTCTAAATAGCCAGAGATTTTAGTGGGAAAGCATCCTTTTTGAAGTTATGAGTCAAAATAGAAAACGTGTACAGCAGGCGCTGGGAAGCGTTTTTAAGCAATAAAAAACTGCAAATGTGTGTAAAACTCCAACCAAAGCTTTTGGATGCAAAAAAACTGCCTGTAACTAGTATAAAGGGCAGAGTTCTACTCTAAATAGCCAGAGATTTTAGTGGGAAAGCATCCTTTTTGAAGTTATGAGTCAAAATAGAAAAAGTGTACAGCAGGCGCTGGGAAGCGTTTTTAAGCAATAAAAAACTGCAAATGTGTGTAAAACTCCAACCAAAGCTTTTGGATGCAAAAAAACTGCCTGTAACTAGTATAAAGGGCAGAGTTCTACTCTAAATAGCCAGAGATTTTAGTGGGAAAGCATCCTTTTTGAAGTTATGAGTCAAAATAGAAAAACGTGTACAGCAGGCGCTGGGAAGCGTTTTTAAGCAATAAAAAACTGCAAATGTGTGTAAAACTCCAACCAAAGCTTTTGGATGCAAAAAACTGCCTGTAACTAGTATAAAGGGCAGAGTTCTACTCTAAATAGCCAGAGATTTTAGTGGGAAAGCATCCTTTTTGAAGTTATGAGTCAAAATAGAAAAACGTGTACAGCAGGCGCTGGGAAGCGTTTTTAAGCAATAAAAAACTGCAAATGTGTGTAAAACTCCAACCAAAGCTTTTGGATGAAAAAAACTGCCTGTAACTAGTATAAAGGGCAGAGTTCTACTCTAAATAGCCAGAGATTTTAGTGGGAAAGCATCCTTTTTGAAGTTATGAGTCAAAATAGAAAACGTGTACAGCAGGCGCTGGGAAGCGTTTTTAAGCAATAAAAAACTGCAAATGTGTGTAAAACTCCAACCAAAGCTTTTGGATGAAAAAAACTGCCTGTAACTAGTATAAAGGGCAGAGTTCTACTCTAAATAGCCAGAGATTTTAGTGGGAAAGCATCCTTTTTGAAGTTATGAGTCAAAATAAAAAAAGTGTACAGCCAGGCGCTGGGAAGCGTTTTTAAGCAATAAAAAACTGCAAATGTGTGTAAAACTCCAACCAAAGCTTTTGGATGAAAAAAACTGCCTGTAACTAGTATAAAGGGCAGAGTTCTACTCTAAATAGCCAGAGATTTTAGTGGGAAAGCATCCTTTTTGAAGTTATGAGTCAAAATAGAAAAACGTGTACAGCAGGCGCTGGGAAGCGTTTTTAAGCAATAAAAAACTGCAAATGTGTGTAAAACTCCAACCAAAGCTTTTGGATGCAAAAAAACTGCCTGTAACTAGTATAAAGGGCAGAGTTCTACTCTAAATAGCCAGAGATTTTAGTGGGAAAGCATCCTTTTTGAAGTTATGAGTCAAAATAGAAAACGTGTACAGCAGGCGCTGGGAAGCGTTTTTAAGCAATAAAAAACTGCAAATGTGTGTAAAACTCCAACCAAAGCTTTTGGATGCAAAAAAACTGCCTGTAACTAGTATAAAGGGCAGAGTTCTACTCTAAATAGCCAGAGATTTTAGTGGGAAAGCATCCTTTTTGAAGTTATGAGTCAAAATAGAAAAAGTGTACAGCAGGCGCTGGGAAGCGTTTTTAAGCAATAAAAAACTGCAAATGTGTGTAAAACTCCAACCAAAGCTTTTGGATGAAAAAACTGCCTGTAACTAGTATAAAGGGCAGAGTTCTACTCTAAATAGCCAGAGATTTTAGTGGGAAAGCATCCTTTTTGAAGTTATGAGTCAAAATAGAAAACGTGTACAGCAGGCGCTGGGAAGCGTTTTTAAGCAATAAAAAACTGCAAATGTGTGTAAAACTCCAACCAAAGCTTTTGGATGCAAAAAAACTGCCTGTAACTAGTATAAAGGGCAGAGTTCTACTCTAAATAGCCAGAGATTTTAGTGGGAAAGCATCCTTTTTGAAGTTATGAGTCAAAATAGAAAAACGTGTACAGCCAGGCGCTGGGAAGCGTTTTTAAGCAATAAAAAACTGCAAATGTGTGTAAAACTCCAACCAAAGCTTTTGGATGCAAAAAAACTGCCTGTAACTAGTATAAAGGGCAGAGTTCTACTCTAAATAGCCAGAGATTTTAGTGGGAAAGCATCCTTTTTGAAGTTATGAGTCAAAATAGAAAACGTGTACAGCAGGCGCTGGGAAGCGTTTTTAAGCAATAAAAAACTGCAAATGTGTGTAAAACTCCAACCAAAGCTTTTGGATGAAAAAAACTGCCTGTAACTAGTATAAAGGGCAGAGTTCTACTCTAAATAGCCAGAGATTTTAGTGGGAAAGCATCCTTTTTGAAGTTATGAGTCAAAATAGAAAACGTGTACAGCAGGCGCTGGGAAGCGTTTTTAAGCAATAAAAAACTGCAAATGTGTGTAAAACTCCAACCAAAGCTTTTGGATGCAAAAAAACTGCCTGTAACTAGTATAAAGGGCAGAGTTCTACTCTAAATAGCCAGAGATTTTAGTGGGAAAGCATCCTTTTTGAAGTTATGAGTCAAAATAGAAAAACGTGTACAGCAGGCGCTGGGAAGCGTTTTTAAGCAATAAAAAACTGCAAATGTGTGTAAAACTCCAACCAAAGCTTTTGGATGCAAAAAAACTGCCTGTAACTAGTATAAAGGGCAGAGTTCTACTCTAAATAGCCAGAGATTTTAGTGGGAAAGCATCCTTTTTGAAGTTATGAGTCAAAATAAAAAAAGTGTACAGCCAGGCGCTGGGAAGCGTTTTTAAGCAATAAAAAACTGCAAATGTGTGTAAAACTCCAACCAAAGCTTTTGGATGAAAAAAACTGCCTGTAACTAGTATAAAGGGCAGAGTTCTACTCTAAATAGCCAGAGATTTTAGTGGGAAAGCATCCTTTTTGAAGTTATGAGTCAAAATAGAAAACGTGTACAGCAGGCGCTGGGAAGCGTTTTTAAGCAATAAAAAACTGCAAATGTGTGTAAAACTCCAACCAAAGCTTTTGGATGAAAAAAACTGCCTGTAACTAGTATAAAGGGCAGAGTTCTACTCTAAATAGCCAGAGATTTTAGTGGGAAAGCATCCTTTTTGAAGTTATGAGTCAAAATAGAAAAAGTGTACAGCCAGGCGCTGGGAAGCGTTTTTAAGCAATAAAAAACTGCAAATGTGTGTAAAACTCCAACCAAAGCTTTTGGATGAAAAAAACTGCCTGTAACTAGTATAAAGGGCAGAGTTCTACTCTAAATAGCCAGAGATTTTAGTGGGAAAGCATCCTTTTTGAAGTTATGAGTCAAAATAGAAAAACGTGTACAGCAGGCGCTGGGAAGCGTTTTTAAGCAATAAAAAACTGCAAATGTGTGTAAAACTCCAACCAAAGCTTTTGGATGCAAAAAAACTGCCTGTAACTAGTATAAAGGGCAGAGTTCTACTCTAAATAGCCAGAGATTTTAGTGGGAAAGCATCCTTTTTGAAGTTATGAGTCAAAATAGAAAAAGTGTACAGCCAGGCGCTGGGAAGCGTTTTTAAGCAATAAAAAACTGCAAATGTGTGTAAAACTCCAACCAAAGCTTTTGGATGCAAAAAAACTGCCTGTAACTAGTATAAAGGGCAGAGTTCTACTCTAAATAGCCAGAGATTTTAGTGGGAAAGCATCCTTTTTGAAGTTATGAGTCAAAATAGAAAACGTGTACAGCAGGCGCTGGGAAGCGTTTTTAAGCAATAAAAAACTGCAAATGTGTGTAAAACTCCAACCAAAGCTTTTGGATGCAAAAAAACTGCCTGTAACTAGTATAAAGGGCAGAGTTCTACTCTAAATAGCCAGAGATTTTAGTGGGAAAGCATCCTTTTTGAAGTTATGAGTCAAAATAGAAAAACGTGTACAGCAGGCGCTGGGAAGCGTTTTTAAGCAATAAAAAACTGCAAATGTGTGTAAAACTCCAACCAAAGCTTTTGGATGCAAAAAAACTGCCTGTAACTAGTATAAAGGGCAGAGTTCTACTCTAAATAGCCAGAGATTTTAGTGGGAAAGCATCCTTTTTGAAGTTATGAGTCAAAATAGAAAAAGTGTACAGCAGGCGCTGGGAAGCGTTTTTAAGCAATAAAAAACTGCAAATGTGTGTAAAACTCCAACCAAAGCTTTTGGATGAAAAAAACTGCCTGTAACTAGTATAAAGGGCAGAGTTCTACTCTAAATAGCCAGAGATTTTAGTGGGAAAGCATCCTTTTTGAAGTTATGAGTCAAAATAGAAAACGTGTACAGCAGGCGCTGGGAAGCGTTTTTAAGCAATAAAAAACTGCAAATGTGTGTAAAACTCCAACCAAAGCTTTTGGATGCAAAAAAAACTGCCTGTAACTAGTATAAAGGGCAGAGTTCTACTCTAAATAGCCAGAGATTTTAGTGGGAAAGCATCCTTTTTGAAGTTATGAGTCAAAATAGAAAAACGTGTACAGCAGGCGCTGGGAAGCGTTTTTAAGCAATAAAAAACTGCAAATGTGTGTAAAACTCCAACCAAAGCTTTTGGATGCAAAAAAACTGCCTGTAACTAGTATAAAGGGCAGAGTTCTACTCTAAATAGCCAGAGATTTTAGTGGGAAAGCATCCTTTTTGAAGTTATGAGTCAAAATAGAAAAACGTGTACAGCAGGCGCTGGGAAGCGTTTTTAAGCAATAAAAAACTGCAAATGTGTGTAAAACTCCAACCAAAGCTTTTGGATGAAAAAAACTGCCTGTAACTAGTATAAAGGGCAGAGTTCTACTCTAAATAGCCAGAGATTTTAGTGGGAAAGCATCCTTTTTGAAGTTATGAGTCAAAATAGAAAACGTGTACAGCAGGCGCTGGGAAGCGTTTTTAAGCAATAAAAAACTGCAAATGTGTGTAAAACTCCAACCAAAGCTTTTGGATGAAAAAAACTGCCTGTAACTAGTATAAAGGGCAGAGTTCTACTCTAAATAGCCAGAGATTTTAGTGGGAAAGCATCCTTTTTGAAGTTATGAGTCAAAATAGAAAAACGTGTACAGCAGGCGCTGGGAAGCGTTTTTAAGCAATAAAAAACTGCAAATGTGTGTAAAACTCCAACCAAAGCTTTTGGATGAAAAAAACTGCCTGTAACTAGTATAAAGGGCAGAGTTCTACTCTAAATAGCCAGAGATTTTAGTGGGAAAGCATCCTTTTTGAAGTTATGAGTCAAAATAGAAAACGTGTACAGCAGGCGCTGGGAAGCGTTTTTAAGCAATAAAAAACTGCAAATGTGTGTAAAACTCCAACCAAAGCTTTTGGATGCAAAAAAAACTGCCTGTAACTAGTATAAAGGGCAGAGTTCTACTCTAAATAGCCAGAGATTTTAGTGGGAAAGCATCCTTTTTGAAGTTATGAGTCAAAATAGAAAAAGTGTACAGCCAGGCGCTGGGAAGCGTTTTTAAGCAATAAAAAACTGCAAATGTGTGTAAAACTCCAACCAAAGCTTTTGGATGAAAAAAACTGCCTGTAACTAGTATAAAGGGCAGAGTTCTACTCTAAATAGCCAGAGATTTTAGTGGGAAAGCATCCTTTTTGAAGTTATGAGTCAAAATAGAAAACGTGTACAGCAGGCGCTGGGAAGCGTTTTTAAGCAATAAAAAACTGCAAATGTGTGTAAAACTCCAACCAAAGCTTTTGGATGCAAAAAAACTGCCTGTAACTAGTATAAAGGGCAGAGTTCTACTCTAAATAGCCAGAGATTTTAGTGGGAAAGCATCCTTTTTGAAGTTATGAGTCAAAATAAAAAAAAGTGTACAGCCAGGCGCTGGGAAGCGTTTTTAAGCAATAAAAAACTGCAAATGTGTGTAAAACTCCAACCAAAGCTTTTGGATGAAAAAAACTGCCTGTAACTAGTATAAAGGGCAGAGTTCTACTCTAAATAGCCAGAGATTTTAGTGGGAAAGCATCCTTTTTGAAGTTATGAGTCAAAATAGAAAACGTGTACAGCAGGCGCTGGGAAGCGTTTTTAAGCAATAAAAAACTGCAAATGTGTGTAAAACTCCAACCAAAGCTTTTGGATGAAAAAAACTGCCTGTAACTA
This sequence comes from Phycodurus eques, assembly GCF_024500275.1. NCBI lineage: Eukaryota > Metazoa > Chordata > Actinopteri > Syngnathiformes > Syngnathidae > Phycodurus > Phycodurus eques. Next base: position 42,508 of record NW_026904277.1, on the reverse strand, counting down.
GTATAAAGGGCAGAGTTCTACTCTAAATAGCCAGAGATTTTAGTGGGAAAGCATCCTTTTTGAAGTTATGAGTCAAAATAAAAAAAAGTGTACAGCCAGGCGCTGGGAAGCGTTTTTAAGCAATAAAAAACTGCAAATGTGTGTAAAACTCCAACCAAAGCTTTTGGATGAAAAAAACTGCCTGTAACTAGTATAAAGGGCAGAGTTCTACTCTAAATAGCCAGAGATTTTAGTGGGAAAGCATCCTTTTTGAAGTTATGAGTCAAAATAGAAAACGTGTACAGCAGGCGCTGGGAAGCGTTTTTAAGCAATAAAAAACTGCAAATGTGTGTAAAACTCCAACCAAAGCTTTTGGATGCAAAAAAACTGCCTGTAACTAGTATAAAGGGCAGAGTTCTACTCTAAATAGCCAGAGATTTTAGTGGGAAAGCATCCTTTTTGAAGTTATGAGTCAAAATAAAAAAAAGTGTACAGCAGGCGCTGGGAAGCGTTTTTAAGCAATAAAAAACTGCAAATGTGTGTAAAACTCCAACCAAAGCTTTTGGATGAAAAAAACTGCCTGTAACTAGTATAAAGGGCAGAGTTCTACTCTAAATAGCCAGAGATTTTAGTGGGAAAGCATCCTTTTTGAAGTTATGAGTCAAAATAGAAAACGTGTACAGCAGGCGCTGGGAAGCGTTTTTAAGCAATAAAAAACTGCAAATGTGTGTAAAACTCCAACCAAAGCTTTTGGATGCAAAAAAACTGCCTGTAACTAGTATAAAGGGCAGAGTTCTACTCTAAATAGCCAGAGATTTTAGTGGGAAAGCATCCTTTTTGAAGTTATGAGTCAAAATAGAAAACGTGTACAGCAGGCGCTGGGAAGCGTTTTTAAGCAATAAAAAACTGCAAATGTGTGTAAAACTCCAACCAAAGCTTTTGGATGAAAAAAACTGCCTGTAACTAGTATAAAGGGCAGAGTTCTACTCTAAATAGCCAGAGATTTTAGTGGGAAAGCATCCTTTTTGAAGTTATGAGTCAAAATAGAAAAACGTGTACAGCAGGCGCTGGGAAGCGTTTTTAAGCAATAAAAAACTGCAAATGTGTGTAAAACTCCAACCAAAGCTTTTGGATGAAAAAAACTGCCTGTAACTAGTATAAAGGGCAGAGTTCTACTCTAAATAGCCAGAGATTTTAGTGGGAAAGCATCCTTTTTGAAGTTATGAGTCAAAATAGAAAAAGTGTACAGCCAGGCGCTGGGAAGCGTTTTTAAGCAATAAAAAACTGCAAATGTGTGTAAAACTCCAACCAAAGCTTTTGGATGAAAAAAACTGCCTGTAACTAGTATAAAGGGCAGAGTTCTACTCTAAATAGCCAGAGATTTTAGTGGGAAAGCATCCTTTTTGAAGTTATGAGTCAAAATAGAAAACGTGTACAGCAGGCGCTGGGAAGCGTTTTTAAGCAATAAAAAACTGCAAATGTGTGTAAAACTCCAACCAAAGCTTTTGGATGAAAAAAACTGCCTGTAACTAGTATAAAGGGCAGAGTTCTACTCTAAATAGCCAGAGATTTTAGTGGGAAAGCATCCTTTTTGAAGTTATGAGTCAAAATAGAAAAACGTGTACAGCAGGCGCTGGGAAGCGTTTTTAAGCAATAAAAAACTGCAAATGTGTGTAAAACTCCAACCAAAGCTTTTGGATGCAAAAAAACTGCCTGTAACTAGTATAAAGGGCAGAGTTCTACTCTAAATAGCCAGAGATTTTAGTGGGAAAGCATCCTTTTTGAAGTTATGAGTCAAAATAGAAAAACGTGTACAGCAGGCGCTGGGAAGCGTTTTTAAGCAATAAAAAACTGCAAATGTGTGTAAAACTCCAACCAAAGCTTTTGGATGCAAAAAAACTGCCTGTAACTAGTATAAAGGGCAGAGTTCTACTCTAAATAGCCAGAGATTTTAGTGGGAAAGCATCCTTTTTGAAGTTATGAGTCAAAATAGAAAAACGTGTACAGCAGGCGCTGGGAAGCGTTTTTAAGCAATAAAAAACTGCAAATGTGTGTAAAACTCCAACCAAAGCTTTTGGATGAAAAAAACTGCCTGTAACTAGTATAAAGGGCAGAGTTCTACTCTAAATAGCCAGAGATTTTAGTGGGAAAGCATCCTTTTTGAAGTTATGAGTCAAAATAGAAAACGTGTACAGCAGGCGCTGGGAAGCGTTTTTAAGCAATAAAAAACTGCAAATGTGTGTAAAACTCCAACCAAAGCTTTTGGATGAAAAAAACTGCCTGTAACTAGTATAAAGGGCAGAGTTCTACTCTAAATAGCCAGAGATTTTAGTGGGAAAGCATCCTTTTTGAAGTTATGAGTCAAAATAGAAAAACGTGTACAGCAGGCGCTGGGAAGCGTTTTTAAGCAATAAAAAACTGCAAATGTGTGTAAAACTCCAACCAAAGCTTTTGGATGAAAAAAACTGCCTGTAACTAGTATAAAGGGCAGAGTTCTACTCTAAATAGCCAGAGATTTTAGTGGGAAAGCATCCTTTTTGAAGTTATGAGTCAAAATAGAAAACGTGTACAGCAGGCGCTGGGAAGCGTTTTTAAGCAATAAAAAACTGCAAATGTGTGTAAAACTCCAACCAAAGCTTTTGGATGCAAAAAAACTGCCTGTAACTAGTATAAAGGGCAGAGTTCTACTCTAAATAGCCAGAGATTTTAGTGGGAAAGCATCCTTTTTGAAGTTATGAGTCAAAATAGAAAAAGTGTACAGCCAGGCGCTGGGAAGCGTTTTTAAGCAATAAAAAACTGCAAATGTGTGTAAAACTCCAACCAAAGCTTTTGGATGAAAAAAACTGCCTGTAACTAGTATAAAGGGCAGAGTTCTACTCTAAATAGCCAGAGATTTTAGTGGGAAAGCATCCTTTTTGAAGTTATGAGTCAAAATAGAAAAACGTGTACAGCAGGCGCTGGGAAGCGTTTTTAAGCAATAAAAAACTGCAAATGTGTGTAAAACTCCAACCAAAGCTTTTGGATGAAAAAAACTGCCTGTAACTAGTATAAAGGGCAGAGTTCTACTCTAAATAGCCAGAGATTTTAGTGGGAAAGCATCCTTTTTGAAGTTATGAGTCAAAATAAAAAAAAGTGTACAGCCAGGCGCTGGGAAGCGTTTTTAAGCAATAAAAAACTGCAAATGTGTGTAAAACTCCAACCAAAGCTTTTGGATGCAAAAAAAACTGCCTGTAACTAGTATAAAGGGCAGAGTTCTACTCTAAATAGCCAGAGATTTTAGTGGGAAAGCATCCTTTTTGAAGTTATGAGTCAAAATAGAAAAACGTGTACAGCAGGCGCTGGGAAGCGTTTTTAAGCAATAAAAAACTGCAAATGTGTGTAAAACTCCAACCAAAGCTTTTGGATGAAAAAAACTGCCTGTAACTAGTATAAAGGGCAGAGTTCTACTCTAAATAGCCAGAGATTTTAGTGGGAAAGCATCCTTTTTGAAGTTATGAGTCAAAATAGAAAAACGTGTACAGCAGGCGCTGGGAAGCGTTTTTAAGCAATAAAAAACTGCAAATGTGTGTAAAACTCCAACCAAAGCTTTTGGATGCAAAAAAACTGCCTGTAACTAGTATAAAGGGCAGAGTTCTACTCTAAATAGCCAGAGATTTTAGTGGGAAAGCATCCTTTTTGAAGTTATGAGTCAAAATAGAAAAACGTGTACAGCCAGGCGCTGGGAAGCGTTTTTAAGCAATAAAAAACTGCAAATGTGTGTAAAACTCCAACCAAAGCTTTTGGATGAAAAAAACTGCCTGTAACTAGTATAAAGGGCAGAGTTCTACTCTAAATAGCCAGAGATTTTAGTGGGAAAGCATCCTTTTTGAAGTTATGAGTCAAAATAAAAAACGTGTACAGCCAGGCGCTGGGAAGCGTTTTTAAGCAATAAAAAACTGCAAATGTGTGTAAAACTCCAACCAAAGCTTTTGGATGAAAAAAACTGCCTGTAACTAGTATAAAGGGCAGAGTTCTACTCTAAATAGCCAGAGATTTTAGTGGGAAAGCATCCTTTTTGAAGTTATGAGTCAAAATAGAAAAACGTGTACAGCAGGCGCTGGGAAGCGTTTTTAAGCAATAAAAAACTGCAAATGTGTGTAAAACTCCAACCAAAGCTTTTGGATGAAAAAAACTGCCTGTAACTAGTATAAAGGGCAGAGTTCTACTCTAAATAGCCAGAGATTTTAGTGGGAAAGCATCCTTTTTGAAGTTATGAGTCAAAATAGAAAACGTGTACAGCAGGCGCTGGGAAGCGTTTTTAAGCAATAAAAAACTGCAAATGTGTGTAAAACTCCAACCAAAGCTTTTGGATGAAAAAAACTGCCTGTAACTAGTATAAAGGGCAGAGTTCTACTCTAAATAGCCAGAGATTTTAGTGGGAAAGCATCCTTTTTGAAGTTATGAGTCAAAATAGAAAAACGTGTACAGCAGGCGCTGGGAAGCGTTTTTAAGCAATAAAAAACTGCAAATGTGTGTAAAACTCCAACCAAAGCTTTTGGATGCAAAAAAAACTGCCTGTAACTAGTATAAAGGGCAGAGTTCTACTCTAAATAGCCAGAGATTTTAGTGGGAAAGCATCCTTTTTGAAGTTATGAGTCAAAATAGAAAAACGTGTACAGCAGGCGCTGGGAAGCGTTTTTAAGCAATAAAAAACTGCAAATGTGTGTAAAACTCCAACCAAAGCTTTTGGATGCAAAAAAACTGCCTGTAACTAGTATAAAGGGCAGAGTTCTACTCTAAATAGCCAGAGATTTTAGTGGGAAAGCATCCTTTTTGAAGTTATGAGTCAAAATAGAAAAAGTGTACAGCCAGGCGCTGGGAAGCGTTTTTAAGCAATAAAAAACTGCAAATGTGTGTAAAACTCCAACCAAAGCTTTTGGATGAAAAAAACTGCCTGTAACTAGTATAAAGGGCAGAGTTCTACTCTAAATAGCCAGAGATTTTAGTGGGAAAGCATCCTTTTTGAAGTTATGAGTCAAAATAGAAAACGTGTACAGCAGGCGCTGGGAAGCGTTTTTAAGCAATAAAAAACTGCAAATGTGTGTAAAACTCCAACCAAAGCTTTTGGATGAAAAAAACTGCCTGTAACTAGTATAAAGGGCAGAGTTCTACTCTAAATAGCCAGAGATTTTAGTGGGAAAGCATCCTTTTTGAAGTTATGAGTCAAAATAGAAAAAGTGTACAGCAGGCGCTGGGAAGCGTTTTTAAGCAATAAAAAACTGCAAATGTGTGTAAAACTCCAACCAAAGCTTTTGGATGAAAAAAACTGCCTGTAACTAGTATAAAGGGCAGAGTTCTACTCTAAATAGCCAGAGATTTTAGTGGGAAAGCATCCTTTTTGAAGTTATGAGTCAAAATAGAAAACGTGTACAGCAGGCGCTGGGAAGCGTTTTTAAGCAATAAAAAACTGCAAATGTGTGTAAAACTCCAACCAAAGCTTTTGGATGCAAAAAAACTGCCTGTAACTAGTATAAAGGGCAGAGTTCTACTCTAAATAGCCAGAGATTTTAGTGGGAAAGCATCCTTTTTGAAGTTATGAGTCAAAATAGAAAACGTGTACAGCAGGCGCTGGGAAGCGTTTTTAAGCAATAAAAAACTGCAAATGTGTGTAAAACTCCAACCAAAGCTTTTGGATGCAAAAAAACTGCCTGTAACTAGTATAAAGGGCAGAGTTCTACTCTAAATAGCCAGAGATTTTAGTGGGAAAGCATCCTTTTTGAAGTTATGAGTCAAAATAGAAAACGTGTACAGCAGGCGCTGGGAAGCGTTTTTAAGCAATAAAAAACTGCAAATGTGTGTAAAACTCCAACCAAAGCTTTTGGATGCAAAAAAACTGCCTGTAACTAGTATAAAGGGCAGAGTTCTACTCTAAATAGCCAGAGATTTTAGTGGGAAAGCATCCTTTTTGAAGTTATGAGTCAAAATAAAAAAAAGTGTACAGCCAGGCGCTGGGAAGCGTTTTTAAGCAATAAAAAACTGCAAATGTGTGTAAAACTCCAACCAAAGCTTTTGGATGAAAAAAACTGCCTGTAACTAGTATAAAGGGCAGAGTTCTACTCTAAATAGCCAGAGATTTTAGTGGGAAAGCATCCTTTTTGAAGTTATGAGTCAAAATAGAAAACGTGTACAGCAGGCGCTGGGAAGCGTTTTTAAGCAATAAAAAACTGCAAATGTGTGTAAAACTCCAACCAAAGCTTTTGGATGAAAAAAAAACTGCCTGTAACTAGTATAAAGGGCAGAGTTCTACTCTAAATAGCCAGAGATTTTAGTGGGAAAGCATCCTTTTTGAAGTTATGAGTCAAAATAGAAAACGTGTACAGCAGGCGCTGGGAAGCGTTTTTAAGCAATAAAAAACTGCAAATGTGTGTAAAACTCCAACCAAAGCTTTTGGATGAAAAAAACTGCCTGTAACTAGTATAAAGGGCAGAGTTCTACTCTAAATAGCCAGAGATTTTAGTGGGAAAGCATCCTTTTTGAAGTTATGAGTCAAAATAGAAAAACGTGTACAGCAGGCGCTGGGAAGCGTTTTTAAGCAATAAAAAACTGCAAATGTGTGTAAAACTCCAACCAAAGCTTTTGGATGAAAAAAACTGCCTGTAACTAGTATAAAGGGCAGAGTTCTACTCTAAATAGCCAGAGATTTTAGTGGGAAAGCATCCTTTTTGAAGTTATGAGTCAAAATAGAAAACGTGTACAGCAGGCGCTGGGAAGCGTTTTTAAGCAATAAAAAACTGCAAATGTGTGTAAAACTCCAACCAAAGCTTTTGGATGCAAAAAAACTGCCTGTAACTAGTATAAAGGGCAGAGTTCTACTCTAAATAGCCAGAGATTTTAGTGGGAAAGCATCCTTTTTGAAGTTATGAGTCAAAATAGAAAAACGTGTACAGCAGGCGCTGGGAAGCGTTTTTAAGCAATAAAAAACTGCAAATGTGTGTAAAACTCCAACCAAAGCTTTTGGATGCAAAAAAACTGCCTGTAACTAGTATAAAGGGCAGAGTTCTACTCTAAATAGCCAGAGATTTTAGTGGGAAAGCATCCTTTTTGAAGTTATGAGTCAAAATAGAAAAAGTGTACAGCAGGCGCTGGGAAGCGTTTTTAAGCAATAAAAAACTGCAAATGTGTGTAAAACTCCAACCAAAGCTTTTGGATGCAAAAAAACTGCCTGTAACTAGTATAAAGGGCAGAGTTCTACTCTAAATAGCCAGAGATTTTAGTGGGAAAGCATCCTTTTTGAAGTTATGAGTCAAAATAGAAAAACGTGTACAGCAGGCGCTGGGAAGCGTTTTTAAGCAATAAAAAACTGCAAATGTGTGTAAAACTCCAACCAAAGCTTTTGGATGCAAAAAAACTGCCTGTAACTAGTATAAAGGGCAGAGTTCTACTCTAAATAGCCAGAGATTTTAGTGGGAAAGCATCCTTTTTGAAGTTATGAGTCAAAATAGAAAACGTGTACAGCAGGCGCTGGGAAGCGTTTTTAAGCAATAAAAAACTGCAAATGTGTGTAAAACTCCAACCAAAGCTTTTGGATGAAAAAAACTGCCTGTAACTAGTATAAAGGGCAGAGTTCTACTCTAAATAGCCAGAGATTTTAGTGGGAAAGCATCCTTTTTGAAGTTATGAGTCAAAATAGAAAACGTGTACAGCAGGCGCTGGGAAGCGTTTTTAAGCAATAAAAAACTGCAAATGTGTGTAAAACTCCAACCAAAGCTTTTGGATGAAAAAAACTGCCTGTAACTAGTATAAAGGGCAGAGTTCTACTCTAAATAGCCAGAGATTTTAGTGGGAAAGCATCCTTTTTGAAGTTATGAGTCAAAATAGAAAAACGTGTACAGCAGGCGCTGGGAAGCGTTTTTAAGCAATAAAAAACTGCAAATGTGTGTAAAACTCCAACCAAAGCTTTTGGATGCAAAAAAACTGCCTGTAACTAGTATAAAGGGCAGAGTTCTACTCTAAATAGCCAGAGATTTTAGTGGGAAAGCATCCTTTTTGAAGTTATGAGTCAAAATAGAAAACGTGTACAGCAGGCGCTGGGAAGCGTTTTTAAGCAATAAAAAACTGCAAATGTGTGTAAAACTCCAACCAAAGCTTTTGGATGAAAAAAACTGCCTGTAACTAGTATAAAGGGCAGAGTTCTACTCTAAATAGCCAGAGATTTTAGTGGGAAAGCATCCTTTTTGAAGTTATGAGTCAAAATAGAAAAACGTGTACAGCAGGCGCTGGGAAGCGTTTTTAAGCAATAAAAAACTGCAAATGTGTGTAAAACTCCAACCAAAGCTTTTGGATGAAAAAAACTGCCTGTAACTAGTATAAAGGGCAGAGTTCTACTCTAAATAGCCAGAGATTTTAGTGGGAAAGCATCCTTTTTGAAGTTATGAGTCAAAATAGAAAACGTGTACAGCAGGCGCTGGGAAGCGTTTTTAAGCAATAAAAAACTGCAAATGTGTGTAAAACTCCAACCAAAGCTTTTGGATGAAAAAAACTGCCTGTAACTAGTATAAAGGGCAGAGTTCTACTCTAAATAGCCAGAGATTTTAGTGGGAAAGCATCCTTTTTGAAGTTATGAGTCAAAATAGAAAAACGTGTACAGCAGGCGCTGGGAAGCGTTTTTAAGCAATAAAAAACTGCAAATGTGTGTAAAACTCCAACCAAAGCTTTTGGATGCAAAAAAACTGCCTGTAACTAGTATAAAGGGCAGAGTTCTACTCTAAATAGCCAGAGATTTTAGTGGGAAAGCATCCTTTTTGAAGTTATGAGTCAAAATAGAAAAACGTGTACAGCCAGGCGCTGGGAAGCGTTTTTAAGCAATAAAAAACTGCAAATGTGTGTAAAACTCCAACCAAAGCTTTTGGATGAAAAAAACTGCCTGTAACTAGTATAAAGGGCAGAGTTCTACTCTAAATAGCCAGAGATTTTAGTGGGAAAGCATCCTTTTTGAAGTTATGAGTCAAAATAGAAAAAGTGTACAGCAGGCGCTGGGAAGCGTTTTTAAGCAATAAAAAACTGCAAATGTGTGTAAAACTCCAACCAAAGCTTTTGGATGAAAAAAACTGCCTGTAACTAGTATAAAGGGCAGAGTTCTACTCTAAATAGCCAGAGATTTTAGTGGGAAAGCATCCTTTTTGAAGTTATGAGTCAAAATAGAAAAACGTGTACAGCAGGCGCTGGGAAGCGTTTTTAAGCAATAAAAAACTGCAAATGTGTGTAAAACTCCAACCAAAGCTTTTGGATGCAAAAAAACTGCCTGTAACTAGTATAAAGGGCAGAGTTCTACTCTAAATAGCCAGAGATTTTAGTGGGAAAGCATCCTTTTTGAAGTTATGAGTCAAAATAGAAAACGTGTACAGCAGGCGCTGGGAAGCGTTTTTAAGCAATAAAAAACTGCAAATGTGTGTAAAACTCCAACCAAAGCTTTTGGATGCAAAAAAACTGCCTGTAACTAGTATAAAGGGCAGAGTTCTACTCTAAATAGCCAGAGATTTTAGTGGGAAAGCATCCTTTTTGAAGTTATGAGTCAAAATAGAAAAAGTGTACAGCCAGGCGCTGGGAAGCGTTTTTAAGCAATAAAAAACTGCAAATGTGTGTAAAACTCCAACCAAAGCTTTTGGATGCAAAAAAACTGCCTGTAACTAGTATAAAGGGCAGAGTTCTACTCTAAATAGCCAGAGATTTTAGTGGGAAAGCATCCTTTTTGAAGTTATGAGTCAAAATAGAAAACGTGTACAGCAGGCGCTGGGAAGCGTTTTTAAGCAATAAAAAACTGCAAATGTGTGTAAAACTCCAACCAAAGCTTTTGGATGAAAAAAACTGCCTGTAACTAGTATAAAGGGCAGAGTTCTACTCTAAATAGCCAGAGATTTTAGTGGGAAAGCATCCTTTTTGAAGTTATGAGTCAAAATAGAAAAACGTGTACAGCAGGCGCTGGGAAGCGTTTTTAAGCAATAAAAAACTGCAAATGTGTGTAAAACTCCAACCAAAGCTTTTGGATGAAAAAAACTGCCTGTAACTAGTATAAAGGGCAGAGTTCTACTCTAAATAGCCAGAGATTTTAGTGGGAAAGCATCCTTTTTGAAGTTATGAGTCAAAATAGAAAACGTGTACAGCAGGCGCTGGGAAGCGTTTTTAAGCAATAAAAAACTGCAAATGTGTGTAAAACTCCAACCAAAGCTTTTGGATGAAAAAAACTGCCTGTAACTAGTATAAAGGGCAGAGTTCTACTCTAAATAGCCAGAGATTTTAGTGGGAAAGCATCCTTTTTGAAGTTATGAGTCAAAATAGAAAAACGTGTACAGCAGGCGCTGGGAAGCGTTTTTAAGCAATAAAAAACTGCAAATGTGTGTAAAACTCCAACCAAAGCTTTTGGATGCAAAAAACTGCCTGTAACTAGTATAAAGGGCAGAGTTCTACTCTAAATAGCCAGAGATTTTAGTGGGAAAGCATCCTTTTTGAAGTTATGAGTCAAAATAGAAAAACGTGTACAGCAGGCGCTGGGAAGCGTTTTTAAGCAATAAAAAACTGCAAATGTGTGTAAAACTCCAACCAAAGCTTTTGGATGAAAAAAACTGCCTGTAACTAGTATAAAGGGCAGAGTTCTACTCTAAATAGCCAGAGATTTTAGTGGGAAAGCATCCTTTTTGAAGTTATGAGTCAAAATAGAAAAACGTGTACAGCAGGCGCTGGGAAGCGTTTTTAAGCAATAAAAAACTGCAAATGTGTGTAAAACTCCAACCAAAGCTTTTGGATGAAAAAAACTGCCTGTAACTAGTATAAAGGGCAGAGTTCTACTCTAAATAGCCAGAGATTTTAGTGGGAAAGCATCCTTTTTGAAGTTATGAGTCAAAATAGAAAAACGTGTACAGCAGGCGCTGGGAAGCGTTTTTAAGCAATAAAAAACTGCAAATGTGTGTAAAACTCCAACCAAAGCTTTTGGATGAAAAAAACTGCCTGTAACTAGTATAAAGGGCAGAGTTCTACTCTAAATAGCCAGAGATTTTAGTGGGAAAGCATCCTTTTTGAAGTTATGAGTCAAAATAGAAAACGTGTACAGCAGGCGCTGGGAAGCGTTTTTAAGCAATAAAAAACTGCAAATGTGTGTAAAACTCCAACCAAAGCTTTTGGATGCAAAAAAACTGCCTGTAACTAGTATAAAGGGCAGAGTTCTACTCTAAATAGCCAGAGATTTTAGTGGGAAAGCATCCTTTTTGAAGTTATGAGTCAAAATAGAAAAAGTGTACAGCAGGCGCTGGGAAGCGTTTTTAAGCAATAAAAAACTGCAAATGTGTGTAAAACTCCAACCAAAGCTTTTGGATGCAAAAAAACTGCCTGTAACTAGTATAAAGGGCAGAGTTCTACTCTAAATAGCCAGAGATTTTAGTGGGAAAGCATCCTTTTTGAAGTTATGAGTCAAAATAGAAAAACGTGTACAGCAGGCGCTGGGAAGCGTTTTTAAGCAATAAAAAACTGCAAATGTGTGTAAAACTCCAACCAAAGCTTTTGGATGAAAAAAACTGCCTGTAACTAGTATAAAGGGCAGAGTTCTACTCTAAATAGCCAGAGATTTTAGTGGGAAAGCATCCTTTTTGAAGTTATGAGTCAAAATAGAAAAACGTGTACAGCAGGCGCTGGGAAGCGTTTTTAAGCAATAAAAAACTGCAAATGTGTGTAAAACTCCAACCAAAGCTTTTGGATGAAAAAAACTGCCTGTAACTAGTATAAAGGGCAGAGTTCTACTCTAAATAGCCAGAGATTTTAGTGGGAAAGCATCCTTTTTGAAGTTATGAGTCAAAATAGAAAAACGTGTACAGCAGGCGCTGGGAAGCGTTTTTAAGCAATAAAAAACTGCAAATGTGTGTAAAACTCCAACCAAAGCTTTTGGATGCAAAAAAACTGCCTGTAACTAGTATAAAGGGCAGAGTTCTACTCTAAATAGCCAGAGATTTTAGTGGGAAAGCATCCTTTTTGAAGTTATGAGTCAAAATAGAAAAAGTGTACAGCAGGCGCTGGGAAGCGTTTTTAAGCAATAAAAAACTGCAAATGTGTGTAAAACTCCAACCAAAGCTTTTGGATGAAAAAAACTGCCTGTAACTAGTATAAAGGGCAGAGTTCTACTCTAAATAGCCAGAGATTTTAGTGGGAAAGCATCCTTTTTGAAGTTATGAGTCAAAATAGAAAAACGTGTACAGCAGGCGCTGGGAAGCGTTTTTAAGCAATAAAAAACTGCAAATGTGTGTAAAACTCCAACCAAAGCTTTTGGATGCAAAAAAACTGCCTGTAACTAGTATAAAGGGCAGAGTTCTACTCTAAATAGCCAGAGATTTTAGTGGGAAAGCATCCTTTTTGAAGTTATGAGTCAAAATAGAAAAAGTGTACAGCAGGCGCTGGGAAGCGTTTTTAAGCAATAAAAAACTGCAAATGTGTGTAAAACTCCAACCAAAGCTTTTGGATGAAAAAAACTGCCTGTAACTAGTATAAAGGGCAGAGTTCTACTCTAAATAGCCAGAGATTTTAGTGGGAAAGCATCCTTTTTGAAGTTATGAGTCAAAATAGAAAAACGTGTACAGCAGGCGCTGGGAAGCGTTTTTAAGCAATAAAAAACTGCAAATGTGTGTAAAACTCCAACCAAAGCTTTTGGATGCAAAAAAACTGCCTGTAACTAGTATAAAGGGCAGAGTTCTACTCTAAATAGCCAGAGATTTTAGTGGGAAAGCATCCTTTTTGAAGTTATGAGTCAAAATAGAAAACGTGTACAGCAGGCGCTGGGAAGCGTTTTTAAGCAATAAAAAACTGCAAATGTGTGTAAAACTCCAACCAAAGCTTTTGGATGAAAAAAACTGCCTGTAACTAGTATAAAGGGCAGAGTTCTACTCTAAATAGCCAGAGATTTTAGTGGGAAAGCATCCTTTTTGAAGTTATGAGTCAAAATAGAAAAAGTGTACAGCAGGCGCTGGGAAGCGTTTTTAAGCAATAAAAAACTGCAAATGTGTGTAAAACTCCAACCAAAGCTTTTGGATGAAAAAAACTGCCTGTAACTAGTATAAAGGGCAGAGTTCTACTCTAAATAGCCAGAGATTTTAGTGGGAAAGCATCCTTTTTGAAGTTATGAGTCAAAATAGAAAAAGTGTACAGCCAGGCGCTGGGAAGCGTTTTTAAGCAATAAAAAACTGCAAATGTGTGTAAAACTCCAACCAAAGCTTTTGGATGCAAAAAACTGCCTGTAACTAGTATAAAGGGCAGAGTTCTACTCTAAATAGCCAGAGATTTTAGTGGGAAAGCATCCTTTTTGAAGTTATGAGTCAAAATAGAAAACGTGTACAGCAGGCGCTGGGAAGCGTTTTTAAGCAATAAAAAACTGCAAATGTGTGTAAAACTCCAACCAAAGCTTTTGGATGCAAAAAACTGCCTGTAACTAGTATAAAGGGCAGAGTTCTACTCTAAATAGCCAGAGATTTTAGTGGGAAAGCATCCTTTTTGAAGTTATGAGTCAAAATAGAAAAAGTGTACAGCCAAGGCGCTGGGAAGCGTTTTTAAGCAATAAAAAACTGCAAATGTGTGTAAAACTCCAACCAAAGCTTTTGGATGAAAAAAACTGCCTGTAACTAGTATAAAGGGCAGAGTTCTACTCTAAATAGCCAGAGATTTTAGTGGGAAAGCATCCTTTTTGAAGTTATGAGTCAAAATAGAAAACGTGTACAGCAGGCGCTGGGAAGCGTTTTTAAGCAATAAAAAACTGCAAATGTGTGTAAAACTCCAACCAAAGCTTTTGGATGAAAAAAACTGCCTGTAACTAGTATAAAGGGCAGAGTTCTACTCTAAATAGCCAGAGATTTTAGTGGGAAAGCATCCTTTTTGAAGTTATGAGTCAAAATAGAAAAACGTGTACAGCAGGCGCTGGGAAGCGTTTTTAAGCAATAAAAAACTGCAAATGTGTGTAAAACTCCAACCAAAGCTTTTGGATGCAAAAAAACTGCCTGTAACTAGTATAAAGGGCAGAGTTCTACTCTAAATAGCCAGAGATTTTAGTGGGAAAGCATCCTTTTTGAAGTTATGAGTCAAAATAGAAAAAGTGTACAGCAGGCGCTGGGAAGCGTTTTTAAGCAATAAAAAACTGCAAATGTGTGTAAAACTCCAACCAAAGCTTTTGGATGCAAAAAAACTGCCTGTAACTAGTATAAAGGGCAGAGTTCTACTCTAAATAGCCAGAGATTTTAGTGGGAAAGCATCCTTTTTGAAGTTATGAGTCAAAATAGAAAAACGTGTACAGCAGGCGCTGGGAAGCGTTTTTAAGCAATAAAAAACTGCAAATGTGTGTAAAACTCCAACCAAAGCTTTTGGATGCAAAAAAACTGCCTGTAACTAGTATAAAGGGCAGAGTTCTACTCTAAATAGCCAGAGATTTTAGTGGGAAAGCATCCTTTTTGAAGTTATGAGTCAAAATAGAAAACGTGTACAGCAGGCGCTGGGAAGCGTTTTTAAGCAATAAAAAACTGCAAATGTGTGTAAAACTCCAACCAAAGCTTTTGGATGCAAAAAAACTGCCTGTAACTAGTATAAAGGGCAGAGTTCTACTCTAAATAGCCAGAGATTTTAGTGGGAAAGCATCCTTTTTGAAGTTATGAGTCAAAATAGAAAAACGTGTACAGCAGGCGCTGGGAAGCGTTTTTAAGCAATAAAAAACTGCAAATGTGTGTAAAACTCCAACCAAAGCTTTTGGATGAAAAAAACTGCCTGTAACTAGTATAAAGGGCAGAGTTCTACTCTAAATAGCCAGAGATTTTAGTGGGAAAGCATCCTTTTTGAAGTTATGAGTCAAAATAGAAAAACGTGTACAGCAGGCGCTGGGAAGCGTTTTTAAGCAATAAAAAACTGCAAATGTGTGTAAAACTCCAACCAAAGCTTTTGGATGCAAAAAAACTGCCTGTAACTAGTATAAAGGGCAGAGTTCTACTCTAAATAGCCAGAGATTTTAGTGGGAAAGCATCCTTTTTGAAGTTATGAGTCAAAATAGAAAAAGTGTACAGCAGGCGCTGGGAAGCGTTTTTAAGCAATAAAAAACTGCAAATGTGTGTAAAACTCCAACCAAAGCTTTTGGATGAAAAAAACTGCCTGTAACTAGTATAAAGGGCAGAGTTCTACTCTAAATAGCCAGAGATTTTAGTGGGAAAGCATCCTTTTTGAAGTTATGAGTCAAAATAGAAAACGTGTACAGCAGGCGCTGGGAAGCGTTTTTAAGCAATAAAAAACTGCAAATGTGTGTAAAACTCCAACCAAAGCTTTTGGATGAAAAAAACTGCCTGTAACTAGTATAAAGGGCAGAGTTCTACTCTAAATAGCCAGAGATTTTAGTGGGAAAGCATCCTTTTTGAAGTTATGAGTCAAAATAGAAAAAGTGTACAGCCAGGCGCTGGGAAGCGTTTTTAAGCAATAAAAAACTGCAAATGTGTGTAAAACTCCAACCAAAGCTTTTGGATGCAAAAAAACTGCCTGTAACTAGTATAAAGGGCAGAGTTCTACTCTAAATAGCCAGAGATTTTAGTGGGAAAGCATCCTTTTTGAAGTTATGAGTCAAAATAGAAAACGTGTACAGCAGGCGCTGGGAAGCGTTTTTAAGCAATAAAAAACTGCAAATGTGTGTAAAACTCCAACCAAAGCTTTTGGATGAAAAAAACTGCCTGTAACTAGTATAAAGGGCAGAGTTCTACTCTAAATAGCCAGAGATTTTAGTGGGAAAGCATCCTTTTTGAAGTTATGAGTCAAAATAGAAAAAGTGTACAGCAGGCGCTGGGAAGCGTTTTTAAGCAATAAAAAACTGCAAATGTGTGTAAAACTCCAACCAAAGCTTTTGGATGAAAAAAACTGCCTGTAACTAGTATAAAGGGCAGAGTTCTACTCTAAATAGCCAGAGATTTTAGTGGGAAAGCATCCTTTTTGAAGTTATGAGTCAAAATAGAAAACGTGTACAGCAGGCGCTGGGAAGCGTTTTTAAGCAATAAAAAACTGCAAATGTGTGTAAAACTCCAACCAAAGCTTTTGGATGAAAAAAACTGCCTGTAACTAGTATAAAGGGCAGAGTTCTACTCTAAATAGCCAGAGATTTTAGTGGGAAAGCATCCTTTTTGAAGTTATGAGTCAAAATAGAAAAAGTGTACAGCAGGCGCTGGGAAGCGTTTTTAAGCAATAAAAAACTGCAAATGTGTGTAAAACTCCAACCAAAGCTTTTGGATGAAAAAAACTGCCTGTAACTAGTATAAAGGGCAGAGTTCTACTCTAAATAGCCAGAGATTTTAGTGGGAAAGCATCCTTTTTGAAGTTATGAGTCAAAATAGAAAAACGTGTACAGCAGGCGCTGGGAAGCGTTTTTAAGCAATAAAAAACTGCAAATGTGTGTAAAACTCCAACCAAAGCTTTTGGATGAAAAAAACTGCCTGTAACTAGTATAAAGGGCAGAGTTCTACTCTAAATAGCCAGAGATTTTAGTGGGAAAGCATCCTTTTTGAAGTTATGAGTCAAAATAGAAAACGTGTACAGCAGGCGCTGGGAAGCGTTTTTAAGCAATAAAAAACTGCAAATGTGTGTAAAACTCCAACCAAAGCTTTTGGATGCAAAAAAACTGCCTGTAACTAGTATAAAGGGCAGAGTTCTACTCTAAATAGCCAGAGATTTTAGTGGGAAAGCATCCTTTTTGAAGTTATGAGTCAAAATAGAAAAACGTGTACAGCAGGCGCTGGGAAGCGTTTTTAAGCAATAAAAAACTGCAAATGTGTGTAAAACTCCAACCAAAGCTTTTGGATGAAAAAAACTGCCTGTAACTAGTATAAAGGGCAGAGTTCTACTCTAAATAGCCAGAGATTTTAGTGGGAAAGCATCCTTTTTGAAGTTATGAGTCAAAATAGAAAAACGTGTACAGCAGGCGCTGGGAAGCGTTTTTAAGCAATAAAAAACTGCAAATGTGTGTAAAACTCCAACCAAAGCTTTTGGATGCAAAAAAACTGCCTGTAACTAGTATAAAGGGCAGAGTTCTACTCTAAATAGCCAGAGATTTTAGTGGGAAAGCATCCTTTTTGAAGTTATGAGTCAAAATAAAAAACGTGTACAGCAGGCGCTGGGAAGCGTTTTTAAGCAATAAAAAACTGCAAATGTGTGTAAAACTCCAACCAAAGCTTTTGGATGCAAAAAAACTGCCTGTAACTAGTATAAAGGGCAGAGTTCTACTCTAAATAGCCAGAGATTTTAGTGGGAAAGCATCCTTTTTGAAGTTATGAGTCAAAATAGAAAAACGTGTACAGCAGGCGCTGGGAAGCGTTTTTAAGCAATAAAAAACTGCAAATGTGTGTAAAACTCCAACCAAAGCTTTTGGATGAAAAAAACTGCCTGTAACTAGTATAAAGGGCAGAGTTCTACTCTAAATAGCCAGAGATTTTAGTGGGAAAGCATCCTTTTTGAAGTTATGAGTCAAAATAGAAAAACGTGTACAGCAGGCGCTGGGAAGCGTTTTTAAGCAATAAAAAACTGCAAATGTGTGTAAAACTCCAACCAAAGCTTTTGGATGAAAAAAACTGCCTGTAACTAGTATAAAGGGCAGAGTTCTACTCTAAATAGCCAGAGATTTTAGTGGGAAAGCATCCTTTTTGAAGTTATGAGTCAAAATAGAAAAAGTGTACAGCAGGCGCTGGGAAGCGTTTTTAAGCAATAAAAAACTGCAAATGTGTGTAAAACTCCAACCAAAGCTTTTGGATGAAAAAAACTGCCTGTAACTAGTATAAAGGGCAGAGTTCTACTCTAAATAGCCAGAGATTTTAGTGGGAAAGCATCCTTTTTGAAGTTATGAGTCAAAATAGAAAAACGTGTACAGCAGGCGCTGGGAAGCGTTTTTAAGCAATAAAAAACTGCAAATGTGTGTAAAACTCCAACCAAAGCTTTTGGATGAAAAAAACTGCCTGTAACTAGTATAAAGGGCAGAGTTCTACTCTAAATAGCCAGAGATTTTAGTGGGAAAGCATCCTTTTTGAAGTTATGAGTCAAAATAGAAAAACGTGTACAGCAGGCGCTGGGAAGCGTTTTTAAGCAATAAAAAACTGCAAATGTGTGTAAAACTCCAACCAAAGCTTTTGGATGAAAAAAACTGCCTGTAACTAGTATAAAGGGCAGAGTTCTACTCTAAATAGCCAGAGATTTTAGTGGGAAAGCATCCTTTTTGAAGTTATGAGTCAAAATAGAAAAACGTGTACAGCAGGCGCTGGGAAGCGTTTTTAAGCAATAAAAAACTGCAAATGTGTGTAAAACTCCAACCAAAGCTTTTGGATGAAAAAAACTGCCTGTAACTAGTATAAAGGGCAGAGTTCTACTCTAAATAGCCAGAGATTTTAGTGGGAAAGCATCCTTTTTGAAGTTATGAGTCAAAATAGAAAAAGTGTACAGCAGGCGCTGGGAAGCGTTTTTAAGCAATAAAAAACTGCAAATGTGTGTAAAACTCCAACCAAAGCTTTTGGATGCAAAAAAACTGCCTGTAACTAGTATAAAGGGCAGAGTTCTACTCTAAATAGCCAGAGATTTTAGTGGGAAAGCATCCTTTTTGAAGTTATGAGTCAAAATAGAAAACGTGTACAGCAGGCGCTGGGAAGCGTTTTTAAGCAATAAAAAACTGCAAATGTGTGTAAAACTCCAACCAAAGCTTTTGGATGAAAAAAACTGCCTGTAACTAGTATAAAGGGCAGAGTTCTACTCTAAATAGCCAGAGATTTTAGTGGGAAAGCATCCTTTTTGAAGTTATGAGTCAAAATAAAAAACGTGTACAGCCAGGCGCTGGGAAGCGTTTTTAAGCAATAAAAAACTGCAAATGTGTGTAAAACTCCAACCAAAGCTTTTGGATGAAAAAAACTGCCTGTAACTAGTATAAAGGGCAGAGTTCTACTCTAAATAGCCAGAGATTTTAGTGGGAAAGCATCCTTTTTGAAGTTATGAGTCAAAATAGAAAACGTGTACAGCAGGCGCTGGGAAGCGTTTTTAAGCAATAAAAAACTGCAAATGTGTGTAAAACTCCAACCAAAGCTTTTGGATGAAAAAAACTGCCTGTAACTAGTATAAAGGGCAGAGTTCTACTCTAAATAGCCAGAGATTTTAGTGGGAAAGCATCCTTTTTGAAGTTATGAGTCAAAATAGAAAAACGTGTACAGCAGGCGCTGGGAAGCGTTTTTAAGCAATAAAAAACTGCAAATGTGTGTAAAACTCCAACCAAAGCTTTTGGATGCAAAAAAACTGCCTGTAACTAGTATAAAGGGCAGAGTTCTACTCTAAATAGCCAGAGATTTTAGTGGGAAAGCATCCTTTTTGAAGTTATGAGTCAAAATAGAAAAACGTGTACAGCAGGCGCTGGGAAGCGTTTTTAAGCAATAAAAAACTGCAAATGTGTGTAAAACTCCAACCAAAGCTTTTGGATGAAAAAAACTGCCTGTAACTAGTATAAAGGGCAGAGTTCTACTCTAAATAGCCAGAGATTTTAGTGGGAAAGCATCCTTTTTGAAGTTATGAGTCAAAATAGAAAACGTGTACAGCAGGCGCTGGGAAGCGTTTTTAAGCAATAAAAAACTGCAAATGTGTGTAAAACTCCAACCAAAGCTTTTGGATGAAAAAAACTGCCTGTAACTAGTATAAAGGGCAGAGTTCTACTCTAAATAGCCAGAGATTTTAGTGGGAAAGCATCCTTTTTGAAGTTATGAGTCAAAATAGAAAAACGTGTACAGCAGGCGCTGGGAAGCGTTTTTAAGCAATAAAAAACTGCAAATGTGTGTAAAACTCCAACCAAAGCTTTTGGATGAAAAAAACTGCCTGTAACTAGTATAAAGGGCAGAGTTCTACTCTAAATAGCCAGAGATTTTAGTGGGAAAGCATCCTTTTTGAAGTTATGAGTCAAAATAGAAAAACGTGTACAGCAGGCGCTGGGAAGCGTTTTTAAGCAATAAAAAACTGCAAATGTGTGTAAAACTCCAACCAAAGCTTTTGGATGAAAAAAACTGCCTGTAACTAGTATAAAGGGCAGAGTTCTACTCTAAATAGCCAGAGATTTTAGTGGGAAAGCATCCTTTTTGAAGTTATGAGTCAAAATAGAAAACGTGTACAGCAGGCGCTGGGAAGCGTTTTTAAGCAATAAAAAACTGCAAATGTGTGTAAAACTCCAACCAAAGCTTTTGGATGAAAAAAACTGCCTGTAACTAGTATAAAGGGCAGAGTTCTACTCTAAATAGCCAGAGATTTTAGTGGGAAAGCATCCTTTTTGAAGTTATGAGTCAAAATAGAAAAACGTGTACAGCAGGCGCTGGGAAGCGTTTTTAAGCAATAAAAAACTGCAAATGTGTGTAAAACTCCAACCAAAGCTTTTGGATGAAAAAAACTGCCTGTAACTAGTATAAAGGGCAGAGTTCTACTCTAAATAGCCAGAGATTTTAGTGGGAAAGCATCCTTTTTGAAGTTATGAGTCAAAATAAAAAACGTGTACAGCCAGGCGCTGGGAAGCGTTTTTAAGCAATAAAAAACTGCAAATGTGTGTAAAACTCCAACCAAAGCTTTTGGATGAAAAAAACTGCCTGTAACTAGTATAAAGGGCAGAGTTCTACTCTAAATAGCCAGAGATTTTAGTGGGAAAGCATCCTTTTTGAAGTTATGAGTCAAAATAGAAAAACGTGTACAGCAGGCGCTGGGAAGCGTTTTTAAGCAATAAAAAACTGCAAATGTGTGTAAAACTCCAACCAAAGCTTTTGGATGAAAAAAACTGCCTGTAACTAGTATAAAGGGCAGAGTTCTACTCTAAATAGCCAGAGATTTTAGTGGGAAAGCATCCTTTTTGAAGTTATGAGTCAAAATAGAAAACGTGTACAGCAGGCGCTGGGAAGCGTTTTTAAGCAATAAAAAACTGCAAATGTGTGTAAAACTCCAACCAAAGCTTTTGGATGCAAAAAAACTGCCTGTAACTAGTATAAAGGGCAGAGTTCTACTCTAAATAGCCAGAGATTTTAGTGGGAAAGCATCCTTTTTGAAGTTATGAGTCAAAATAGAAAACGTGTACAGCAGGCGCTGGGAAGCGTTTTTAAGCAATAAAAAACTGCAAATGTGTGTAAAACTCCAACCAAAGCTTTTGGATGCAAAAAAACTGCCTGTAACTAGTATAAAGGGCAGAGTTCTACTCTAAATAGCCAGAGATTTTAGTGGGAAAGCATCCTTTTTGAAGTTATGAGTCAAAATAGAAAAACGTGTACAGCCAGGCGCTGGGAAGCGTTTTTAAGCAATAAAAAACTGCAAATGTGTGTAAAACTCCAACCAAAGCTTTTGGATGAAAAAAACTGCCTGTAACTAGTATAAAGGGCAGAGTTCTACTCTAAATAGCCAGAGATTTTAGTGGGAAAGCATCCTTTTTGAAGTTATGAGTCAAAATAGAAAACGTGTACAGCAGGCGCTGGGAAGCGTTTTTAAGCAATAAAAAACTGCAAATGTGTGTAAAACTCCAACCAAAGCTTTTGGATGAAAAAAACTGCCTGTAACTAGTATAAAGGGCAGAGTTCTACTCTAAATAGCCAGAGATTTTAGTGGGAAAGCATCCTTTTTGAAGTTATGAGTCAAAATAGAAAAACGTGTACAGCAGGCGCTGGGAAGCGTTTTTAAGCAATAAAAAACTGCAAATGTGTGTAAAACTCCAACCAAAGCTTTTGGATGAAAAAAACTGCCTGTAACTAGTATAAAGGGCAGAGTTCTACTCTAAATAGCCAGAGATTTTAGTGGGAAAGCATCCTTTTTGAAGTTATGAGTCAAAATAGAAAAACGTGTACAGCAGGCGCTGGGAAGCGTTTTTAAGCAATAAAAAACTGCAAATGTGTGTAAAACTCCAACCAAAGCTTTTGGATGAAAAAAACTGCCTGTAACTAGTATAAAGGGCAGAGTTCTACTCTAAATAGCCAGAGATTTTAGTGGGAAAGCATCCTTTTTGAAGTTATGAGTCAAAATAGAAAAACGTGTACAGCAGGCGCTGGGAAGCGTTTTTAAGCAATAAAAAACTGCAAATGTGTGTAAAACTCCAACCAAAGCTTTTGGATGAAAAAAACTGCCTGTAACTAGTATAAAGGGCAGAGTTCTACTCTAAATAGCCAGAGATTTTAGTGGGAAAGCATCCTTTTTGAAGTTATGAGTCAAAATAGAAAAACGTGTACAGCAGGCGCTGGGAAGCGTTTTTAAGCAATAAAAAACTGCAAATGTGTGTAAAACTCCAACCAAAGCTTTTGGATGAAAAAAACTGCCTGTAACTAGTATAAAGGGCAGAGTTCTACTCTAAATAGCCAGAGATTTTAGTGGGAAAGCATCCTTTTTGAAGTTATGAGTCAAAATAGAAAAACGTGTACAGCAGGCGCTGGGAAGCGTTTTTAAGCAATAAAAAACTGCAAATGTGTGTAAAACTCCAACCAAAGCTTTTGGATGCAAAAAAACTGCCTGTAACTAGTATAAAGGGCAGAGTTCTACTCTAAATAGCCAGAGATTTTAGTGGGAAAGCATCCTTTTTGAAGTTATGAGTCAAAATAGAAAAACGTGTACAGCAGGCGCTGGGAAGCGTTTTTAAGCAATAAAAAACTGCAAATGTGTGTAAAACTCCAACCAAAGCTTTTGGATGAAAAAAACTGCCTGTAACTAGTATAAAGGGCAGAGTTCTACTCTAAATAGCCAGAGATTTTAGTGGGAAAGCATCCTTTTTGAAGTTATGAGTCAAAATAGAAAACGTGTACAGCAGGCGCTGGGAAGCGTTTTTAAGCAATAAAAAACTGCAAATGTGTGTAAAACTCCAACCAAAGCTTTTGGATGAAAAAAACTGCCTGTAACTAGTATAAAGGGCAGAGTTCTACTCTAAATAGCCAGAGATTTTAGTGGGAAAGCATCCTTTTTGAAGTTATGAGTCAAAATAGAAAAACGTGTACAGCAGGCGCTGGGAAGCGTTTTTAAGCAATAAAAAACTGCAAATGTGTGTAAAACTCCAACCAAAGCTTTTGGATGCAAAAAAACTGCCTGTAACTAGTATAAAGGGCAGAGTTCTACTCTAAATAGCCAGAGATTTTAGTGGGAAAGCATCCTTTTTGAAGTTATGAGTCAAAATAGAAAACGTGTACAGCAGGCGCTGGGAAGCGTTTTTAAGCAATAAAAAACTGCAAATGTGTGTAAAACTCCAACCAAAGCTTTTGGATGAAAAAAACTGCCTGTAACTAGTATAAAGGGCAGAGTTCTACTCTAAATAGCCAGAGATTTTAGTGGGAAAGCATCCTTTTTGAAGTTATGAGTCAAAATAGAAAAACGTGTACAGCAGGCGCTGGGAAGCGTTTTTAAGCAATAAAAAACTGCAAATGTGTGTAAAACTCCAACCAAAGCTTTTGGATGAAAAAAACTGCCTGTAACTAGTATAAAGGGCAGAGTTCTACTCTAAATAGCCAGAGATTTTAGTGGGAAAGCATCCTTTTTGAAGTTATGAGTCAAAATAGAAAACGTGTACAGCAGGCGCTGGGAAGCGTTTTTAAGCAATAAAAAACTGCAAATGTGTGTAAAACTCCAACCAAAGCTTTTGGATGAAAAAAACTGCCTGTAACTAGTATAAAGGGCAGAGTTCTACTCTAAATAGCCAGAGATTTTAGTGGGAAAGCATCCTTTTTGAAGTTATGAGTCAAAATAGAAAAAGTGTACAGCCAGGCGCTGGGAAGCGTTTTTAAGCAATAAAAAACTGCAAATGTGTGTAAAACTCCAACCAAAGCTTTTGGATGCAAAAAAACTGCCTGTAACTAGTATAAAGGGCAGAGTTCTACTCTAAATAGCCAGAGATTTTAGTGGGAAAGCATCCTTTTTGAAGTTATGAGTCAAAATAGAAAAAGTGTACAGCAGGCGCTGGGAAGCGTTTTTAAGCAATAAAAAACTGCAAATGTGTGTAAAACTCCAACCAAAGCTTTTGGATGAAAAAAACTGCCTGTAACTAGTATAAAGGGCAGAGTTCTACTCTAAATAGCCAGAGATTTTAGTGGGAAAGCATCCTTTTTGAAGTTATGAGTCAAAATAGAAAAACGTGTACAGCAGGCGCTGGGAAGCGTTTTTAAGCAATAAAAAACTGCAAATGTGTGTAAAACTCCAACCAAAGCTTTTGGATGAAAAAAACTGCCTGTAACTAGTATAAAGGGCAGAGTTCTACTCTAAATAGCCAGAGATTTTAGTGGGAAAGCATCCTTTTTGAAGTTATGAGTCAAAATAGAAAACGTGTACAGCAGGCGCTGGGAAGCGTTTTTAAGCAATAAAAAACTGCAAATGTGTGTAAAACTCCAACCAAAGCTTTTGGATGAAAAAAACTGCCTGTAACTAGTATAAAGGGCAGAGTTCTACTCTAAATAGCCAGAGATTTTAGTGGGAAAGCATCCTTTTTGAAGTTATGAGTCAAAATAGAAAAACGTGTACAGCAGGCGCTGGGAAGCGTTTTTAAGCAATAAAAAACTGCAAATGTGTGTAAAACTCCAACCAAAGCTTTTGGATGAAAAAAACTGCCTGTAACTAGTATAAAGGGCAGAGTTCTACTCTAAATAGCCAGAGATTTTAGTGGGAAAGCATCCTTTTTGAAGTTATGAGTCAAAATAGAAAACGTGTACAGCAGGCGCTGGGAAGCGTTTTTAAGCAATAAAAAACTGCAAATGTGTGTAAAACTCCAACCAAAGCTTTTGGATGAAAAAAACTGCCTGTAACTAGTATAAAGGGCAGAGTTCTACTCTAAATAGCCAGAGATTTTAGTGGGAAAGCATCCTTTTTGAAGTTATGAGTCAAAATAGAAAACGTGTACAGCAGGCGCTGGGAAGCGTTTTTAAGCAATAAAAAACTGCAAATGTGTGTAAAACTCCAACCAAAGCTTTTGGATGCAAAAAAACTGCCTGTAACTAGTATAAAGGGCAGAGTTCTACTCTAAATAGCCAGAGATTTTAGTGGGAAAGCATCCTTTTTGAAGTTATGAGTCAAAATAAAAAAAAGTGTACAGCAGGCGCTGGGAAGCGTTTTTAAGCAATAAAAAACTGCAAATGTGTGTAAAACTCCAACCAAAGCTTTTGGATGAAAAAAACTGCCTGTAACTAGTATAAAGGGCAGAGTTCTACTCTAAATAGCCAGAGATTTTAGTGGGAAAGCATCCTTTTTGAAGTTATGAGTCAAAATAGAAAACGTGTACAGCAGGCGCTGGGAAGCGTTTTTAAGCAATAAAAAACTGCAAATGTGTGTAAAACTCCAACCAAAGCTTTTGGATGAAAAAAACTGCCTGTAACTAGTATAAAGGGCAGAGTTCTACTCTAAATAGCCAGAGATTTTAGTGGGAAAGCATCCTTTTTGAAGTTATGAGTCAAAATAGAAAAACGTGTACAGCAGGCGCTGGGAAGCGTTTTTAAGCAATAAAAAACTGCAAATGTGTGTAAAACTCCAACCAAAGCTTTTGGATGAAAAAACTGCCTGTAACTAGTATAAAGGGCAGAGTTCTACTCTAAATAGCCAGAGATTTTAGTGGGAAAGCATCCTTTTTGAAGTTATGAGTCAAAATAGAAAACGTGTACAGCAGGCGCTGGGAAGCGTTTTTAAGCAATAAAAAACTGCAAATGTGTGTAAAACTCCAACCAAAGCTTTTGGATGCAAAAAAACTGCCTGTAACTAGTATAAAGGGCAGAGTTCTACTCTAAATAGCCAGAGATTTTAGTGGGAAAGCATCCTTTTTGAAGTTATGAGTCAAAATAGAAAACGTGTACAGCAGGCGCTGGGAAGCGTTTTTAAGCAATAAAAAACTGCAAATGTGTGTAAAACTCCAACCAAAGCTTTTGGATGAAAAAAACTGCCTGTAACTAGTATAAAGGGCAGAGTTCTACTCTAAATAGCCAGAGATTTTAGTGGGAAAGCATCCTTTTTGAAGTTATGAGTCAAAATAGAAAACGTGTACAGCAGGCGCTGGGAAGCGTTTTTAAGCAATAAAAAACTGCAAATGTGTGTAAAACTCCAACCAAAGCTTTTGGATGAAAAAAACTGCCTGTAACTAGTATAAAGGGCAGAGTTCTACTCTAAATAGCCAGAGATTTTAGTGGGAAAGCATCCTTTTTGAAGTTATGAGTCAAAATAGAAAAAGTGTACAGCAGGCGCTGGGAAGCGTTTTTAAGCAATAAAAAACTGCAAATGTGTGTAAAACTCCAACCAAAGCTTTTGGATGAAAAAAACTGCCTGTAACTAGTATAAAGGGCAGAGTTCTACTCTAAATAGCCAGAGATTTTAGTGGGAAAGCATCCTTTTTGAAGTTATGAGTCAAAATAGAAAACGTGTACAGCAGGCGCTGGGAAGCGTTTTTAAGCAATAAAAAACTGCAAATGTGTGTAAAACTCCAACCAAAGCTTTTGGATGAAAAAAACTGCCTGTAACTAGTATAAAGGGCAGAGTTCTACTCTAAATAGCCAGAGATTTTAGTGGGAAAGCATCCTTTTTGAAGTTATGAGTCAAAATAGAAAAACGTGTACAGCAGGCGCTGGGAAGCGTTTTTAAGCAATAAAAAACTGCAAATGTGTGTAAAACTCCAACCAAAGCTTTTGGATGAAAAAAACTGCCTGTAACTAGTATAAAGGGCAGAGTTCTACTCTAAATAGCCAGAGATTTTAGTGGGAAAGCATCCTTTTTGAAGTTATGAGTCAAAATAGAAAACGTGTACAGCAGGCGCTGGGAAGCGTTTTTAAGCAATAAAAAACTGCAAATGTGTGTAAAACTCCAACCAAAGCTTTTGGATGAAAAAAACTGCCTGTAACTAGTATAAAGGGCAGAGTTCTACTCTAAATAGCCAGAGATTTTAGTGGGAAAGCATCCTTTTTGAAGTTATGAGTCAAAATAGAAAAACGTGTACAGCAGGCGCTGGGAAGCGTTTTTAAGCAATAAAAAACTGCAAATGTGTGTAAAACTCCAACCAAAGCTTTTGGATGAAAAAAACTGCCTGTAACTAGTATAAAGGGCAGAGTTCTACTCTAAATAGCCAGAGATTTTAGTGGGAAAGCATCCTTTTTGAAGTTATGAGTCAAAATAGAAAACGTGTACAGCAGGCGCTGGGAAGCGTTTTTAAGCAATAAAAAACTGCAAATGTGTGTAAAACTCCAACCAAAGCTTTTGGATGCAAAAAAACTGCCTGTAACTAGTATAAAGGGCAGAGTTCTACTCTAAATAGCCAGAGATTTTAGTGGGAAAGCATCCTTTTTGAAGTTATGAGTCAAAATAGAAAACGTGTACAGCAGGCGCTGGGAAGCGTTTTTAAGCAATAAAAAACTGCAAATGTGTGTAAAACTCCAACAAAGCTTTTGTGGCTTACGGCCATACTACCCTGAGAATGCCCGATCTCGGAAACTAAGCAGGGGCGGGCCTGGTTAGTACTTGGATGGGAGACCGCCTGGGAATACCAGGTGCTGTAAGCTTTTTCACTTTAGATTCTCGTGGAATCGTTTTCTTATCGGTGGTTGACGGAAATTATAATGCAGTCATCCTGTCTCTTATGATTTATCGTCTCTTTATTAGGAGACAGAATCGTCACGTACCTATTTTAAACATCCCGTTTCTCCTTTTCCGACAGTAAAAATAAAATAAAATCTATACACACATATATCTATATATATGTATATATTTTAGTATCACGTGATACGTCACAATTTTATCACATCAGTGCTTTTAATTGAGAATTTACTTGGAAAGCATCCTTTGTGAAGTTAGGAGTGAAAATAAAAAAACTGTACAGCAGAGGGAGCTGTTAAGCATTTTTAAGCGATAAAAACTGCAAATGTGTGGAAAAACTCCAACCAAATCTTTGGGATTCAAACCACTGCCTGTAACTTGTATAAAGGGGAGAGTTCTACTCTAAAAAGCAAGAGACTTTACTGGGAAAGAATCCTTCGTGAAGTTATGAGTTACAAAAAAAAAAGTGAACAGCAGAGGGAGCTTGGAAGCATTTTTAAGCAATAAAAACAGAAAATGTGTTTTAAACTCCAACCAAAGCTTTGGGATTCAAACCACTGCCTGTAACAAGTATAAAGGCGAGAGTTCTACTCTAAAAAGCAAGAGACTTTACTGGGAAAGTATCCTTTGTGAAGTTATGAGTCAAAATAAAAAAAGTGTACAGTCGTCGCTGGGAAGCATTTTTAAGCAATAAAAACTGCATTTATGTGTAAAACTCCAACCAAATCTTTGGGATTCAAACCACTGCCTGTAACGAGTATAAAGGGGAGAGTTTGACTCTAAAAAGCAAGAGAATTTTCTGGGAAAGCATCCTTTGTGAAGTTATGATTTACAATAAAAAAAGTGTACAGCAGAGGGAGCTGTTAACTATTTTTAAGCAATAGAAATTGCAAATGTGTGTAAAACTCCAAACCAAACATTTGGGTTTCAAACCACTGCCTGTAACTAGTATAAAGGGGAGAGTTCTAGACTATAAAGCAAGAGACTTTACTGGGAAAGCATCCTTTGTGAAGTAATGAGTCAAAATAAAAAAAGTGTACAGCAGGCGCTGGGAAGCATTTTTTAGCAATAAAAACTGCAAATGTGTGTAAAACGTCAGCCAAAGTTTTGGGATTCAAACCACTGCCTGTAACAAGTATAAAGGGGAGAGTTTGACTCTGAAATTCAAGAAAATTTACTTGGAAAGCATCCTTTGTGAAGTTATGAGTCAAAAAAAAAAAAGTGTACAGCAGGCGCTGGGAAGCATTTTTAAGTGATATAAAACCTGCAAATGTGTGTAAAACTCCAACCAAAGGTTTGGGATTCAAAGCACTGCCTGTAACTTGTATAAAGGGGAGAGTTCTAGACTCTAAAGCAAGAGACTTTACTGGGAAAGCATCCTTTGTGAAGT
This sequence comes from Phycodurus eques, assembly GCF_024500275.1. Lineage (NCBI taxonomy): Eukaryota > Metazoa > Chordata > Actinopteri > Syngnathiformes > Syngnathidae > Phycodurus > Phycodurus eques. The sequence goes on along the minus strand of NW_026904277.1, from coordinate 13,605 downwards.
TATGAGTTACAATAAAAATAGTGAACAGCAGAGGGAGCTAGGAAGCATTTTTAAGCAATAAAAACAGCAAACGTGTAAAACTCCAACCAAAGCTTTGGGATTTAAAACACTGCCTGTAACTAGTATAACGGGGAGAGTTATATTTTAAAAAACAAGAGACCTTACTGGGAAAGCATCCTTTGTGAAGTTATGAGTTACAATAAAAAAAGTGTACAGCAGAGGGAGCTGTTATGCATTTTTAAGCAATAAAAACTGCAAATGTGTGTAAAACTCCAACCAAACCTTTGGGATTCAAACCACTGCCTGTAACAAGTATAAAGGGGAGAGTTCTACTCTAAAAAGCAAGATACTTTACTGGGAAAGCATCCTTTGTGAAGTTATGATTTACAATAAAAAACGTGTACACCAGAGGGAGCTGTGAAGCATTTTTAAGCAATAAAAACTGCAAATGTGTGTAAAACTCCAACCAAAGCTTTGGGATTCAAACCACTGCCTGTAACTAGTATAAAGGGGAGAGTCCTTCTCTAAAAACCAAGATAATTTACTGGGAAAGCATCCTTTGTGAAGTTATGAGTCAAAATCAAAAAAGTGTACAGCAGAGGGAGCTGGGAAGCATTTTTAAGCAATAAAAACTGCAAATGTGTGTAAAACTCCAACCGAAACTTTGGGATTCAAACCACTGCCTGTAACAAGTATAAAGGGGAGAGTTTTACTCTGAAATGCAAGAGAATTTACTTGGAAAGCATCCTTTGTGAAGTTATGAGTTACAATAAAAAAAGTGTACAGCAGGCGCTGGGAAGCATTTTCAAGCAATAATAACTGCAAATGTGTGTAAAACTCCAACCAAAGCTTTGGGATTCAAACCACTGCCTGCAATTAATCTAAAGGGGACAGTTTTACTCTAAAAAGCAAGATAATTTACTGGGAAAGCATCCTTTGTGAAGTTATGAGTCAAAATAAAAAAATGTTCAGCAGAGGGAGCTGGGAAGCATTTTTAAGCAATAAAAACTGCAAATGTGTGTAAAACTCCAACCAAAGCTTTGGGATTCAAACCACTGCCTGTAACTAGTATAAAGGGGAGAGTTTTACTCGAAAAAGCAAGAGAATTTACTGGGAAAGCATCCTTCGTGAAGTTATGAGTTACAATAAAAAAAAGTGTACGGCAAACTGAGCTGGGAAGCATTTTCAAGCAATAAAAACTGCAAATATGTGTAAAACTCCAACCAAAGCTTTGGGATTCAAACCACTGCCTGTAACAAATGTAAAGGGGAGAGTTTTACTCTGAAATGCAAGAGAATTTACTTGGAAAGCATCCTTTGTGAAGTTATGAGTTACAATAAAAAAAGTGTACAGCAGGCGCTGGGAAGCATTTTTAAGCAAAAAAAACTGGAAATGTGTGTAAAACTCCAACCAAAGCTTTGGGATTCAAACCACTGCCTGTAACTAGTATTAAGGGGAGAGTTCTTCTCTAAAAACCAAGATAATTTACTGGGAAAGCATCCTTTGTAAAGTTATGAGTCAAAATCAAAAAAGTGTACAGCAGAGGGAGCTGGGAAGCATTTTTAAGCAATAAAAACTGCAAATGTGTGTAAAACTCCAACCAAAGCTTTGGGATTCAAACCACTGCCTGTAACTAGAATAAAGGGGAGAGTTTTACTCGAAAAAGCAAGATAATTTACTGGGAAAGCATCCTTTGTGAAGTTATGAGTTACAATAAAAAAAGTGTACAGCAGAGGGAGCTGGGAAGCATTTTTAAGCAATAAAAACTGCAAATGTGTGTAAAACTCCAACCAAAGCTTTGGGATTCAAACCACTGCCTGTAACTAGTATAAAGGGGAGAGTTTTACTCGAAAAAGCAAGAGAATTTACTGGGAAAGCATCCTTCGTGAAGTTATGAGTTACAATAAAAAAAAGTGTACAGCAAACTGAGCTGGGAAGCATTTTTAAGCAATAAAAACTGCAAATATGTGTAAAACTCCAACCAAAGCTTTGGGATTCAAACCACTGCCTGTAACAAGTGTAAAGGGGAGAGTTTTACTCTGAAATGCAAGAGAATTTACTTGGAAAGCATCCTTTATGAAGTTATGAGTTACAATAAAAAAAGTGTACAGCAGGCGCTGGGAAGCATTTTTAAGCAAAAAAAAAAACTGCAAATGTGTGTAAAACTCCAACCAAAGCTTTGGGATTCAAACCACTGCCTGTAACTAGTATAAAGGGGAGAGTTTTACTCGAAAAAGGAAGAGAATTTACTGGGAAAGCATCCTTCGTGAAGTTATGAGTTACAATAAAAAAAAGTGTACAGCAAACTGAGCTGGGAAGCATTTTTAAGCAAAAAAAACTGGAAATGTGTGTAAAACTCCAACCAAAGCTTTGGGATTCAAACCACTGCCTGTAACTAGTATTAAGGGGAGAGTTCTTCTCTAAAAACCAAGATAATTTACTGGGAAAGCATCCTTTGTAAAGTTATGAGTCAAAATCAAAAAAGTGTACAGCAGAGGGAGCTGGGAAGCATTTTTAAGCAATAAAAACTGCAAATGTGTGTAAAACTCCAACCAAAGCTTTGGGATTCAAACCACTGCCTGTAACTAGAATAAAGGGGAGAGTTTTACTCGAAAAAGCAAGATAATTTACTGGGAAAGCATCCTTTGTGAAGTTATGAGTTACAATAAAAAAAGTGTACAGCAGAGGGAGCTGGGAAGCATTTTTAAGCAATAAAAACTGCAAATGTGTGTAAAACTCCAACCAAAGCTTTGGGATTCAAACCACTGCCTGTAACTAGTATAAAGGGGAGAGTTTTACTCGAAAAAGCAAGAGAATTTACTGGGAAAGCATCCTTCGTGAAGTTATGAGTTACAATAAAAAAAAGTGTACAGCAAACTGAGCTGGGAAGCATTTTTAAGCAATAAAAACTGCAAATATGTGTAAAACTCCAACCAAAGCTTTGGGATTCAAACCACTGCCTGTAACAAGTGTAAAGGGGAGAGTTTTACTCTGAAATGCAAGAGAATTTACTTGGAAAGCATCCTTTATGAAGTTATGAGTTACAATAAAAAAAGTGTACAGCAGGCGCTGGGAAGCATTTTTAAGCAAAAAAAAAAACTGCAAATGTGTGTAAAACTCCAACCAAAGCTTTGGGATTCAAACCACTGCCTGTAACTAGTATAAAGGGGAGAGTTTTACTCGAAAAAGGAAGAGAATTTACTGGGAAAGCATCCTTCGTGAAGTTATGAGTTACAATAAAAAAAAGTGTACAGCAAACTGAGCTGGGAAGCATTTTTAAGCAATAAAAACTGCAAATATGTGTAAAACTCCAACCAAAGCTTTGGGATTCAAACCACTGCCTGTAACAAGTATAAAGGGGAGAGTTCTACTCTAAAAAGCAAGAGACTTTCCTGGGAAAGCATCGTTTGTGAAGTTATGAGTCAAAATAAAAAAAGTGTACAGCAGGCGCCGGGAAGCATTTTCAAGCGATAAAAGCTGCACGTGTGTAAAACTCCAACGAAAGATTTTGGATTCAAACCACTGCCTGTAACAAATATAAAGGGGAGAGTTCTACTCTAAAAAGCAAGATACTTTACTGGGAAAGCATCCTTTGTGAAGTTATGATTTACAATAAAAAACGTGTACACCAGAGGCAGCTGTGAAGCATTTTTAAGCAATAAAAACTGCAAATGTGTGTAAAACTCCAACCAAAGCTTTGGGATTCAAACCACTGCCTGTAACTAGTATAAAGGGGAGAGTCCTTCTCTAAAAACCAAGATAATTTACTGGGAAAGCATCCTTTGTGAAGTTATGAGTCAAAATCAAAAAAGTGTACAGCAGAGGGAGCTGGGAAGCATTTTTAAGCAATAAAAACTGCAAATGTGTGTAAAACTCCAACCGAAACTTTGGGATTCAAACCACTGCCTGTAACAAGTATAAAGGGGAGAGTTTTACTCTGAAATGCAAGAGAATTTACTTGGAAAGCATCCTTTGTGAAGTTATGAGTTACAATAAAAAAAGTGTACAGCAGGCGCTGGGAAGCATTTTCAAGCAATAATAACTGCAAATGTGTGTAAAACTCCAACCAAAGCTTTGGGATTCAAACCACTGCCTGCAATTAATCTAAAGGGGACAGTTTTACTCTAAAAAGCAAGATAATTTACTGGGAAAGCATCCTTTGTGAAGTTATGAGTCAAAATAAAAAAATGTTCAGCAGAGGGAGCTGGGAAGCATTTTTAAGCAATAAAAACTGCAAATGTGTGTAAAACTCCAACCAAAGCTTTGGGATTCAAACCACTGCCTGTAACTAGTATAAAGGGGAGAGTTTTACTCGAAAAAGCAAGAGAATTTACTGGGAAAGCATCCTTCGTGAAGTTATGAGTTACAATAAAAAAAAGTGTACAGCAAACTGAGCTGGGAAGCATTTTCAAGCAATAAAAACTGCAAATATGTGTAAAACTCCAACCAAAGCTTTGGGATTCAAACCACTGCCTGTAACAAATGTAAAGGGGATAGTTTTACTCTGAAATGCAAGAGAATTTACTTGGAAAGCATCCTTTGTGAAGTTATGAGTTACAATAAAAAAAGTGTACAGCAGGCGCTGGGAAGCATTTTTAAGCAAAAAAAACTGGAAATGTGTGTAAAACTCCAACCAAAGCTTTGGGATTCAAACCACTGCCTGTAACTAGTATTAAGGGGAGAGTTCTTCTCTAAAAACCAAGATAATTTACTGGGAAAGCATCCTTTGTGAAGTTATGAGTCAAAATCAAAAAAGTGTACAGCAGAGGGAGCTGGGAAGCATTTTTAAGCAATAAAAACTGCAAATGTGTGTAAAACTCCAACCAAAGCTTTGGGATTCAAACCACTGCCTGTAACTAGAATAAAGGGGAGAGTTTTACTCGAAAAAGCAAGATAATTTACTGGGAAAGCATCCTTTGTGAAGTTATGAGTTACAATCAAAAAAGTGTACAGCAGGCGCTAGGAAGCATTTTTAAGCAATAAAAACTGCAAATGTGTGTAAAACTCCAACCAAAGCTTTGGGATTCAAACCACTGCCTGTAACTAGTATAAAGGGGAGAGTTCTTCTCTAAAAACCAAGGTAATTTACTGGGAAAGCATCCTTTGTGAAGTTATGACTCAAAATAAAAAAAGTGTACAGCAGAGGGAGCTGGGAAGCATTTTTAAGCAATAAAAACTGCAAATGTGTGTAAAACTCCAACCGAAGCTTTGGGATTCAAACCAATGCCTGTAACAAGTATAAAGGGGAGAGTTTTACTCTGAAATGCAAGAGAATTTACTTGGAAAGCATCCTTTGTGAAGTTATGAGTTACAATAAAAAAAGTGTACAGCAGGCGCTGGGAAGCATTTTCAATTAATAAAAACTGCAAATGTGTGTAAAACTCCAACCAAAGCTTTGGGATTCAAACCACTGCCTGCAAGTAGTATAAAGGGGAGAGTTTTACTCGAAAAAGCAAGATAATTTACTGGGAAAGCATCCTTTTTGAAGTTATGAGTTACAATAAAAAAAGTGTACAGCAGAGGGAGCTGGGAAGCATTTTTAAGCAATAAAAACTGCAAATGTGTGTAAAACTCCAACCAAAGCTTTGGGATTCAAACCACTGCCTGCAAGTAGTATAAAGGGGAGAGTTTTACTCGAAAAAGCAAGATAATTTACTGGGAAAGCATCCTTTTAGAAGTTATGAGTTACAATAAAAAAAAGTGTACAGCAAACTGAGCTGGGAAGCATTTTTAAGCAATAAAAACTGCAAATATGTGTAAAACTCCAACCAAAGCTTTGGGATTCAAACCACTGCCTGTAACAAGTGTAAAGGGGAGAGTTTTACTCTGAAATGCAAGAGAATTTACTTGGAAAGCATCCTTTATGAAGTTATGAGTTACAATAAAAAAAGTGTACAGCAGGCGCTGGGAAGCATTTTTAAGCAAAAAAAAAACTGCAAATGTGTGTAAAACTCCAACCAAAGCTTTGGGATTCAAACCACTGCCTGTAACTAGTATAAAGGGGAGAGTTTTACTCGAAAAAGGAAGAGAATTTACTGGGAAAGCATCCTTCGTGAAGTTATGAGTTACAATAAAAAAAAGTGTACAGCAAACTGAGCTGGGAAGCATTTTTAAGCAATAAAAACTGCAAATATGTGTAAAACTCCAACCAAAGCTTTGGGATTCAAACCACTGCCTGTAACAAGTGTAAAGGGGAGAGTTTTACTCTGAAATGCAAGAGAATTTACTTGGAAAGCATCCTTTATGAAGTTATGAGTTACAATAAAAAAAGTGTACAGCAGGCGCTGGGAAGCATTTTTAAGCAAAAAAAAAACTGCAAATGTGTGTAAAACTCCAACCAAAGCTTTGGGATTCAAACCACTGCCTGTAACTAGTATAAAGGGGAGAGTTTTACTCGAAAAAGCAAGATAATTTACTGGGAAAGCATCCTTTGTGAAGTTATGAGTTACAATCAAAAAAGTGTACAGCAGGCGCTGGGAAGCATTTTTAAGCAATAAAAACTGCAAATGTGTGTAAAACTCCAACCAAAGCTTTGGGATTCAAACCACTGCCTGCAACTAATCTAAAGGGGACAGTTTTACTCTAAAAAGCAAGAGAATTTACTGGGAAAGCATCCTTTGTGAAGTTATGAGTCAAAATAAAAAAAGTGTACAGCAGAGGGAGCTGGGAAGCATTTTTAAGCAATAAAAACTGCAAATGTATGTAAAACTCCAACCGAAGCTTTGGGATTCAAACCACTGCCTGTAACAAGTATAAAGGGGAGTGTTTTACTCTGAAATGCAAGAGAATTTACTTGGAAAGCATCCTTTGTGAAGTTATGAGTTACAATAAAAAAAGTGTACAGCAGGCGCTGGGAAGCATTTTCAATTAATAAAAACTGCAAATGTGTGTAAAACTCCAACCAAAGCTTTGGGATTCAAACCACTGCCTGCAACTAATCTAAAGGGGACAGTTTTACTCTAAAAAGCAAGAGAATTTACTGGGAAAGCATCCTTTGTGAAGTTTATGAGTCAAAATAAAAAAATGTACAGCAGAGGGAGCTGGGAAGCGTTTTTAAGCAATAAAAACTGCAAATGTGTGTAAAACTCCAACCAAAGCTTTGGGATTCAAACCACTGCCTGTAACTAGTATAAAGGGGAGAGTTTTACTCGAAAAAGCAAGAGAATTTACTGGGAAAGCATCCTTAGTGAAGTTATGAGTTACAATAAAAAAAAGTGTTCAGCACACTGAGCTGGGAAGCATTTTTAAGCAATAAAAACTGCAAATGTGTGTAAAACTCCAACCAAAGCTTTGGGATTCAAACCACTGCCTGTAACAAGTATAAAGGGGAGAGTTTTACTCTGAAATGCAAGAGAATTTACTTGGAAAGCATCCTTTGTGAAGTTATGAGTTACAATAAAAAAAAGTGTACAGCATGCGCTGGGAAGCATTTTCAAGCAATAAAAACTGCAAATGTGTGTAAAACTCCAACCAAAGCTTTGGGATTCAAACCACTGCCTGCAACTAGTATAAAGGGGAGAGTTTTACTCGAAAAAGCAAGATAATTTACTGGGAAAGCATCCTTTTTGAAGTTATGAGTTACAATAAAAAAAGTGTACAGCAGAGGGAGCTGGGAAGCATTTTTAAGCAATAAAAACTGCAAATGTGTGTAAAACTCCAACCAAAGCTTTGGGATTCAAACCACTGCCTGTAACTAGTATAAAGGGGAGAGTTTTACTCGAAAAAGCAAGAGAATTTACTGGGAAAGCATCCTTCGTGAAGTTATGAGTTACAATAAAAAAAAGTGTACAGCAAACTGAGCTGGGAAGCATTTTTAAGCAATAAAAACTGCAAATATGTGTAAAACTCCAACCAAAGCTTTGGGATTCAAACCACTGCCTGTAACAAGTGTAAAGGGGAGAGTTTTACTCTGAAATGCAAGAGAATTTACTTGGAAAGCATCCTTTATGAAGTTATGAGTTACAATAAAAAAAGTGTACAGCAGGCGCTGGGAAGCATTTTTAAGCAAAAAAAAAACTGCAAATGTGTGTAAAACTCCAACCAAAGCTTTGGGATTCAAACCACTGCCTGTAACTAGTATAAAGGGGAGAGTTTTACTCGAAAAAGGAAGAGAATTTACTGGGAAAGCATCCTTCGTGAAGTTATGAGTTACAATAAAAAAAAGTGTACAGCAAACTGAGCTGGGAAGCATTTTTAAGCAATAAAAACTGCAAATATGTGTAAAACTCCAACCAAAGCTTTGGGATTCAAACCACTGCCTGTAACAAGTATAAAGGGGAGAGTTCTACTCTAAAAAGCAAGAGACTTTCCTGGGAAAGCATCGTTTGTGAAGTTATGAGTCAAAATAAAAAAAGTGTACAGCAGGCGCCGGGAAGCATTTTCAAGCGATAAAAGCTGCACGTGTGTAAAACTCCAACGAAAGATTTTGGATTCAAACCACTGCCTGTAACAAATATAAAGGGGAGAGTTCTACTCTAAAAAGCAAGATACTTTACTGGGAAAGCATCCTTTGTGAAGTTATGATTTACAATAAAAAACGTGTACACCAGAGGCAGCTGTGAAGCATTTTTAAGCAATAAAAACTGCAAATGTGTGTAAAACTCCAACCAAAGCTTTGGGATTCAAACCACTGCCTGTAACTAGTATAAAGGGGAGAGTCCTTCTCTAAAAACCAAGATAATTTACTGGGAAAGCATCCTTTGTGAAGTTATGAGTCAAAATCAAAAAAGTGTACAGCAGAGGGAGCTGGGAAGCATTTTTAAGCAATAAAAACTGCAAATGTGTGTAAAACTCCAACCGAAACTTTGGGATTCAAACCACTGCCTGTAACAAGTATAAAGGGGAGAGTTTTACTCTGAAATGCAAGAGAATTTACTTGGAAAGCATCCTTTGTGAAGTTATGAGTTACAATAAAAAAAGTGTACAGCAGGCGCTGGGAAGCATTTTCAAGCAATAATAACTGCAAATGTGTGTAAAACTCCAACCAAAGCTTTGGGATTCAAACCACTGCCTGCAATTAATCTAAAGGGGACAGTTTTACTCTAAAAAGCAAGATAATTTACTGGGAAAGCATCCTTTGTGAAGTTATGAGTCAAAATAAAAAAATGTTCAGCAGAGGGAGCTGGGAAGCATTTTTAAGCAATAAAAACTGCAAATGTGTGTAAAACTCCAACCAAAGCTTTGGGATTCAAACCACTGCCTGTAACTAGTATAAAGGGGAGAGTTTTACTCGAAAAAGCAAGAGAATTTACTGGGAAAGCATCCTTCGTGAAGTTATGAGTTACAATAAAAAAAAGTGTACAGCAAACTGAGCTGGGAAGCATTTTCAAGCAATAAAAACTGCAAATATGTGTAAAACTCCAACCAAAGCTTTGGGATTCAAACCACTGCCTGTAACAAATGTAAAGGGGATAGTTTTACTCTGAAATGCAAGAGAATTTACTTGGAAAGCATCCTTTGTGAAGTTATGAGTTACAATAAAAAAAGTGTACAGCAGGCGCTGGGAAGCATTTTTAAGCAAAAAAAACTGGAAATGTGTGTAAAACTCCAACCAAAGCTTTGGGATTCAAACCACTGCCTGTAACTAGTATTAAGGGGAGAGTTCTTCTCTAAAAACCAAGATAATTTACTGGGAAAGCATCCTTTGTGAAGTTATGAGTCAAAATCAAAAAAGTGTACAGCAGAGGGAGCTGGGAAGCATTTTTAAGCAATAAAAACTGCAAATGTGTGTAAAACTCCAACCAAAGCTTTGGGATTCAAACCACTGCCTGTAACTAGAATAAAGGGGAGAGTTTTACTCGAAAAAGCAAGATAATTTACTGGGAAAGCATCCTTTGTGAAGTTATGAGTTACAATCAAAAAAGTGTACAGCAGGCGCTAGGAAGCATTTTTAAGCAATAAAAACTGCAAATGTGTGTAAAACTCCAACCAAAGCTTTGGGATTCAAACCACTGCCTGTAACTAGTATAAAGGGGAGAGTTCTTCTCTAAAAACCAAGGTAATTTACTGGGAAAGCATCCTTTGTGAAGTTATGACTCAAAATAAAAAAAGTGTACAGCAGAGGGAGCTGGGAAGCATTTTTAAGCAATAAAAACTGCAAATGTGTGTAAAACTCCAACCGAAGCTTTGGGATTCAAACCAATGCCTGTAACAAGTATAAAGGGGAGAGTTTTACTCTGAAATGCAAGAGAATTTACTTGGAAAGCATCCTTTGTGAAGTTATGAGTTACAATAAAAAAAGTGTACAGCAGGCGCTGGGAAGCATTTTCAATTAATAAAAACTGCAAATGTGTGTAAAACTCCAACCAAAGCTTTGGGATTCAAACCACTGCCTGCAAGTAGTATAAAGGGGAGAGTTTTACTCGAAAAAGCAAGATAATTTACTGGGAAAGCATCCTTTTTGAAGTTATGAGTTACAATAAAAAAAGTGTACAGCAGAGGGAGCTGGGAAGCATTTTTAAGCAATAAAAACTGCAAATGTGTGTAAAACTCCAACCAAAGCTTTGGGATTCAAACCACTGCCTGCAAGTAGTATAAAGGGGAGAGTTTTACTCGAAAAAGCAAGATAATTTACTGGGAAAGCATCCTTTTAGAAGTTATGAGTTACAATAAAAAAAAGTGTACAGCAAACTGAGCTGGGAAGCATTTTTAAGCAATAAAAACTGCAAATATGTGTAAAACTCCAACCAAAGCTTTGGGATTCAAACCACTGCCTGTAACAAGTGTAAAGGGGAGAGTTTTACTCTGAAATGCAAGAGAATTTACTTGGAAAGCATCCTTTATGAAGTTATGAGTTACAATAAAAAAAGTGTACAGCAGGCGCTGGGAAGCATTTTTAAGCAAAAAAAAAACTGCAAATGTGTGTAAAACTCCAACCAAAGCTTTGGGATTCAAACCACTGCCTGTAACTAGTATAAAGGGGAGAGTTTTACTCGAAAAAGGAAGAGAATTTACTGGGAAAGCATCCTTCGTGAAGTTATGAGTTACAATAAAAAAAAGTGTACAGCAAACTGAGCTGGGAAGCATTTTTAAGCAATAAAAACTGCAAATATGTGTAAAACTCCAACCAAAGCTTTGGGATTCAAACCACTGCCTGTAACAAGTGTAAAGGGGAGAGTTTTACTCTGAAATGCAAGAGAATTTACTTGGAAAGCATCCTTTATGAAGTTATGAGTTACAATAAAAAAAGTGTACAGCAGGCGCTGGGAAGCATTTTTAAGCAAAAAAAAAACTGCAAATGTGTGTAAAACTCCAACCAAAGCTTTGGGATTCAAACCACTGCCTGTAACTAGTATAAAGGGGAGAGTTTTACTCGAAAAAGCAAGATAATTTACTGGGAAAGCATCCTTTGTGAAGTTATGAGTTACAATCAAAAAAGTGTACAGCAGGCGCTGGGAAGCATTTTTAAGCAATAAAAACTGCAAATGTGTGTAAAACTCCAACCAAAGCTTTGGGATTCAAACCACTGCCTGCAACTAATCTAAAGGGGACAGTTTTACTCTAAAAAGCAAGAGAATTTACTGGGAAAGCATCCTTTGTGAAGTTATGAGTCAAAATAAAAAAAGTGTACAGCAGAGGGAGCTGGGAAGCATTTTTAAGCAATAAAAACTGCAAATGTATGTAAAACTCCAACCGAAGCTTTGGGATTCAAACCACTGCCTGTAACAAGTATAAAGGGGAGTGTTTTACTCTGAAATGCAAGAGAATTTACTTGGAAAGCATCCTTTGTGAAGTTATGAGTTACAATAAAAAAAGTGTACAGCAGGCGCTGGGAAGCATTTTCAATTAATAAAAACTGCAAATGTGTGTAAAACTCCAACCAAAGCTTTGGGATTCAAACCACTGCCTGCAACTAATCTAAAGGGGACAGTTTTACTCTAAAAAGCAAGAGAATTTACTGGGAAAGCATCCTTTGTGAAGTTTATGAGTCAAAATAAAAAAATGTACAGCAGAGGGAGCTGGGAAGCGTTTTTAAGCAATAAAAACTGCAAATGTGTGTAAAACTCCAACCAAAGCTTTGGGATTCAAACCACTGCCTGTAACTAGTATAAAGGGGAGAGTTTTACTCGAAAAAGCAAGAGAATTTACTGGGAAAGCATCCTTAGTGAAGTTATGAGTTACAATAAAAAAAAGTGTTCAGCACACTGAGCTGGGAAGCATTTTTAAGCAATAAAAACTGCAAATGTGTGTAAAACTCCAACCAAAGCTTTGGGATTCAAACCACTGCCTGTAACAAGTATAAAGGGGAGAGTTTTACTCTGAAATGCAAGAGAATTTACTTGGAAAGCATCCTTTGTGAAGTTATGAGTTACAATAAAAAAAAGTGTACAGCATGCGCTGGGAAGCATTTTCAAGCAATAAAAACTGCAAATGTGTGTAAAACTCCAACCAAAGCTTTGGGATTCAAACCACTGCCTGCAACTAGTATAAAGGGGAGAGTTTTACTCGAAAAAGCAAGATAATTTACTGGGAAAGCATCCTTTTTGAAGTTATGAGTTACAATAAAAAAAGTGTACAGCAGAGGGAGCTGGGAAGCATTTTTAAGCAATAAAAACTGCAAATGTGTGTAAAACTCCAACCAAAGCTTTGGGATTCAAACCACTGCCTGTAACTAGTATAAAGGGGAGAGTTTTACTCGAAAAAGCAAGAGAATTTACTGGGAAAGCATCCTTCGTGAAGTTATGAGTTACAATAAAAAAAAGTGTACAGCAAACTGAGCTGGGAAGCATTTTTAAGCAATAAAAACTGCAAATATGTGTAAAACTCCAACCAAAGCTTTGGGATTCAAACCACTGCCTGTAACAAGTGTAAAGGGGAGAGTTTTACTCTGAAATGCAAGATAATTTACTTGGAAAGCATCCTTTGTGAAGTTATGAGTTACAATAAAAAAAGTGTACAGCAGGCGCTGGGAAGCATTTTTAAGCAATAAAAACTGCAAATGTGTGTAAAACTCCAACCAAAGCTTTGGGATTCAAACCACTGCCTGTAACTAGTATAAAGGGGAGAGTTTTACTCGAAAAAGCAAGAGAATTTACTGGGAAAGCATCCTTCGTGAAGTTATGAGTTACAATAAAAAAAAGTGTACAGCAAACTGAGCTGGGAAGCATTTTTAAGCAATAAAAACTGCAAATATGTGTAAAACTCCAACCAAAGCTTTGGGATTCAAACCACTGCCTGTAACAAGTGTAAAGGGGAGAGTTTTACTCTGAAATGCAAGAGAATTTACTTGGAAAGCATCCTTTGTGAAGTTATGTGTTACAATAAAAAAAGTGTACAGCAGGCGCTGGGAAGCATTTTTAAGCAATAAAAACTGCAAATGTGTGTAAAACTCCAACCAAAGCTTTGGGATTCAAACCACTGCCTGCAACTAGTATAAAGGGGAGAGTTTTACTCGAAAAAGCAAGATAATTTACTGGGAAAGCATCCTTTGTGAAGTTATGAGTTACAATAAAAAAAGTGTACAGCAGAGGGAGCTGGGAAGCATTTTTAAGCAATAAAAACTGCAAATGTGTGTAAAACTCCAACCAAAGCTTTGGGATTCAAACCACTGCCTGTAACTAGTATAAAGGGGAGAGTTTTACTCGAAAAAGCAAGAGAATTTACTGG
>NW_026904276.1:0-45000 GCF_024500275.1 Phycodurus eques | reverse complement strand
AAAGTGTACAGCAGGCGCTGGGAAGCATTTTTAAGCAAGAAAAACTGCAAATGTTTGTAAAAGTCCAACCAAAGCTTTGGGATTCAAACCACTGCCTGTAACTAGTATAAAGGGGAGAGTTTTACTCTAAAAAGCAAGAGAATGTACTGGGAAAGCTTCCTTTGTGAAGTTATGAGTCAAATAAAAAAAGTGTACAGCAGGCGCTGGGAAGCATTTTTCAGCAATAAAAACTGCAAATGTGTGTAAAACTCCAACCAAAGCTTTGGGATTCAAACCACTGCCTGTAACTAGTGTAAAGGGGAGAGTTTTACTCTAAAATGCAAGAGAATTTACTTGGAAATCTTCCTTTGTGAAGTTTTGAGTCAAAAAAAAGAATGTGTACAGTCGGTGCTGGGAAGCATTTTTAAGCAATAAAAACAGCCAATGTTTGTTAAACTCCAACCAAAGCTTTGGGATTCAAACCACTGCCTGTAACTCGTATAAAGGGGAGAGTTTTATTCTAAAAAGCAAGAGAATTTACTGGGAAAGCATCTTTGTGAAGTTATGAGTTACAAAAAAAAAAAGTGTACAGCAGGCGCTGGGAAGCATTTTTAAGCAAGAAAAACTGCAAATGTTTGTAAAAGTCCAACCAAAGCTTTGGGATTCAAACCACTGCCTGTAACTAGTATAAAGGGGAGAGTTTTACTCTAAAAAGCAAGAGAATGTACTGGGAAAGCTTCCTTTGTGAAGTTATGAGTCAAATAAAAAAAGTGTACAGCAGGCGCTGGGAAGCATTTTTCAGCAATAAAAACTGCAAATGTGTGTAAAACTCCAACCAAAGCTTTGGGATTCAAACCACTGCCTGTAACTAGTGTAAAGGGGAGAGTTTTACTCTAAAATGCAAGAGAATTTACTTGGAAATCTTCCTTTGTGAAGTTTTGAGTCAAAAAAAAGAATGTGTACAGTCGGTGCTGGGAAGCATTTTTAAGCAATAAAAACAGCAAATGTGTGTAAAACTCCAACCAAAACTTTGGGATTCAAACCACTACCTGTAACTAGTATAAAGGGGAGAGTTTTCCTCTAAAAAGCAAGAGAATTTTCTGGGAAAGCATCCTTTGTGAAGTTATGATTCAAAATTTAAAAAAGTGGACAGCAGGCGCTGGGAAGGATTTTTCAGCAATAAAAACTGCAAATGTTTATAAAACTCCAACCAAAGCTTTGGGATTCAAACCACTGCCTGTAACTAGTATAAAGGGGAGAGTTTTACTCTAAAATGCAAGAGAATTTACTTGGAAAGCATACTTTGTGAAGTTAGGAGTTTCAATAAAAAAAGTGTACAGCAGAGGGAGCTGGGGAGCATTTTTAAGCAATAAAAACAGCAAATGTTTGTTAAATTCCAACCAAAGCTTTGGGATTCAAACCAATGCCTGTAACTCGTATAAAGGGGAGAGTTTTACTCTAAAAAGCAAGAGACTTTACTGGGAAAGCATCCTTTGTGAAGTCATGAGTTTCAATAAAAAAAGTGTACAGCAGAGGGAGCTGGGAAGCATTTTTAAGCAATAAAAACTGCAAACGTGTGTAAAACTCCAACCAAAGCTTTGGGATTCAAACCACTGCCTGTAACTAGTATAAAGGGGAGAGTTTTACTCTAAAAAGCAAGAGAATGTACTGGGAAAGCATCCTTTGTGAAGTTATGAGTCAAAATAAAAAAAGTGTACAGCACGCGCTGGGAAGCATTTTTCAGCAATAAAAACTGCAAATGTGTGTAAAACTCCAACCAAAGCTTTGGGATTCAAACCACTGCCCGTAACTAGTAAAACGGGGAGAGTTATACTCCAAAAAACAAGAGACTTTACTTGGAAAGCATCATTTGTGAAGTTATGAGTCAAAA
The DNA here is from genome assembly GCF_024500275.1 of Phycodurus eques. Lineage (NCBI taxonomy): Eukaryota > Metazoa > Chordata > Actinopteri > Syngnathiformes > Syngnathidae > Phycodurus > Phycodurus eques. The sequence goes on along the minus strand of NW_026904276.1, from coordinate 43,130 downwards.
TTAAAAAAAGTGTACAGCAGGCGCTGGGAAGCATTTTTAAGCAATAAAAACAGCCAATGTTTGTTAAACTCCAACCAAAGCTTTGGGATTCAAACCACTGCCTGTAACTCGTATAAAGGGGAGAGTTTTATTCTAAAAAGCAAGAGAATTTACTGGGAAAGCATCTTTGTGAAGTTATGAGTTACAAAAAAAAAAAGTGTACAGCAGGCGCTGGGAAGCATTTTTAAGCAATAAAAACAGCCAATGTTTGTTAAACTCCAACCAAAGCTTTGGGATTCAAACCACTGCCTGTAACTCGTATAAAGGGGAGAGTTTTATTCTAAAAAGCAAGAGAATTTTCTGGGAAAGCATCCTTTGGGAAGGTATGAGTTACAATAAAAAAAGTGTACAGCAGAGGGAGCTGGGGAGCATTTTTAAGCAATAAAAACTGCAAATGTGTGTAAAACTCCAACCAAAGCTTTGGGATTCAAACCACTGCCAGTAACTGGTATGAAGGGGAGAGTTTTACTCTAAAAAACAAGAGAATTTACTTGGAAAGCATCCTTTGTGAAGTTATGAGTCAAAATGAAAAAGTTTCAGCAATAAAAACTGCAAATGTTTGTAAAACTCCAACCAAAGCTTTGGGATTCAAACCACTGCCTGTAACTAGTATAAAGGGGAGAGTTTTACTCGAAAAAGGCAGAGAATTTACTAGGTAACCATCCTTTGTGAAGTTATGAGTTAAAATAAAAAAAGTGTACAGCAGAGGGAGCTGGGAAGCATTTTTAAGAAATAAAAACTGCAAATGTGTGTAAAACTCCAACCAAAGCTTTGGGATACAAACCACTGCCTGTAACTAGTATAAAGGGGAGAGTTTTACTCGAAAAAGGAAGAGAATTTACTGGGAAACCATCCTTTGTGAATTTAAAAGTGAAAATACAAAAAGTGTAAAGCAGGCGCTGCGAAGCATTTTTAAGCAATAAAAACGGCAAATGTGTGTAAAACTCCAACCAAAGCTTTGGGATTCAAACCACTTCCTGTAACTAGTATAAAGCGTAGAGTTTTACTCTAAAAAGCAAGAGAATGTACTGGGAAAGCATCCTTTGTGAAGTTATGAGTCAAAATAAAAAAAGTGTACAGCAGGCGCTGGGAAGCATTTTTCAGCAATAAAAACTGCAAATGTTTGTAAAACTCCAACCAAAGCTTTGGGATTAAAACCACTGCCTGTAACTAGTGTAAAGGGGAGAGTTTTACTCTAAAATGCAAGAGAATTTACTTGGAAAGCATACTTTGTGAAGTTATGAGTCAAAATAAAAAAAGTGTACAGCAGGCGCTGGGAAGCATTTTTCAGCAATAAAAACTGCAAATGTGTGTAAAACTCCAACCAAAGCTTTGGGATTCAAACCACTGCCTGTAACTAGTGTAAAGGGGAGAGTTTTACTCTAAAATGCAAGAGAATTTACTTGGAAAGCATACTTTGTGAAGTTATGAGTCAAAATAAAAAAAGTGTACAGCATGCGCTGGGAAGCATTTTTAAGCAATAAAAACAGCAAATGTGTGTAAAACTCCAACCAAAGCTTTGGGATTCAAACCACTGCCTGTAACTAGTATAACCGGGAGAGTTATACTCTAAAAAGCAAGAGAATTTACGGGGAAAGCATCCTTTGTGAAGTTTTGAGTCAAAATAAAAAAAGTGTACAGCAGGCGCTGGGAAGCATTTTTAAGCAATAAAAACAAGAAATGTGTGTAAAACTCCAACCAAAGCTTTTGGATTCAAACCACTGTCTGTAACTAGTATATAGGGGAGAGTTTTACGAATAAATGCAAGATAATTTACTTGGAAAGCATCCTTTGTGAAGTTATGAGTCAAAATAAAAAAAGTGTGCAGCAGAGGGAGCTGGGAAGCATTTTTAAGCAATAAAAACTGCAAATGTGTGTAAAACTCCAACCAAAGCTTTGGGATTCAAACCACTGCCTGTAACTAGTATATAGGGGAGAGTTTTACTCTTAAATGCAAGAGAATTTACTTGGAAAGCATCCTTTGTGAAGTTATGAGTCAAAATAAAAAAAGTGTACAGCAGGCGGTGGGAAGCATTTTTAAGCAATAAAAACTGCAAATGTTTGTAAAAGTCCAACCAAAGCTTTGGGATTCAAACCACTGCCTGTAACTAGTATAAAGGGGAGAGTTTTACTCTAAAAAGCAAGAGAATGTACTGGGAAAGCATCCTTTGTGAAGTTATGAGTCAAAATAAAAAAAGTGTACAGCACGCGCTGGGAAGCATTTTTCAGCAATAAAAACTGCAAATGTGTGTAAAACTCCAACCAAAGCTTTGGGATTCAAACCACTGCCCGTAACTAGTATAACGGGGAGAGTTATACTCCAAAAAACAAGAGACTTTACTTGGAAAGCATCCTTTGTGAAGTTATGAGTCAAAATTAAAAAAAGTGTACAGCAGGCGCTGGGAAGCATTTTTAAGCAATAAAAACAGCCAATGTTTGTTAAACTCCAACCAAAGCTTTGGGATTCAAACCACTGCCTGTAACTCGTATAAAGGGGAGAGTTTTATTCTAAAAAGCAAGAGAATTTACTGGGAAAGCATCTTTGTGAAGTTATGAGTTACAAAAAAAAAAAGTGTACAGCAGGCGCTGGGAAGCATTTTTAAGCAAGAAAAACTGCAAATGTTTGTAAAAGTCCAACCAAAGCTTTGGGATTCAAACCACTGCCTGTAACTAGTATAAAGGGGAGAGTTTTACTCTAAAAAGCAAGAGAATGTACTGGGAAAGCTTCCTTTGTGAAGTTATGAGTCAAATAAAAAAAGTGTACAGCAGGCGCTGGGAAGCATTTTTCAGCAATAAAAACTGCAAATGTGTGTAAAACTCCAACCAAAGGTTTGGGATTCAAACCACTGCCTGTAACTAGTGTAAAGGGGAGAGTTTTACTCTAAAATGCAAGAGAATTTACTTGGAAATCATCCTTTGTGAAGTTTTGAGTCAAAAAAAAGAATGTGTACAGTCGGTGCTGGGAAGCATTTTTAAGCAATAAAAACAGCAAATGTGTGTAAAACTCCAACCAAAGCTTTGGGATTCAAACCACTGCTTGTAACTCGGATAAAGGGGAGAGTTTTACTCTAAAAAGCAAGAGACTTTACTGGGAAACCATCCTTTGTGAATTTAAAAGTGAAAATACAAGAAGTGTACAGCAGGCGCTGCGAAGCATTTTTAAGCAATAAAAACAGTAAATGTGTGTCAAACTCCAACCAAAGCTTTGGGATTCAATCCGCTGCCTGTAACTAGTATAAAGGGGAGAGTTATACTCCAAAAAACAAGAGACTTTACTTGGAAAGCATACTTTGTGAAGTTATGAGTCAAAATAAAAAAAGTGTACAGCAGGCGCTGGGAAGCATTTTTCAGCAATAAAAACTGCAAATGTGTGTTAAACTCCAACCAAAGCTTTGGGAATAAAACCACTGCCCGTAACTAGTATAACGGGGAGAGTTATACTCCAAAAAACAAGAGACTTTACTTGGAAAGCATCCTTTGTGAAGTTATGAGTCAAAATTAAAAAAAGTGTACAGCAGGCGCTGGGAAGCATTTTTAAGCAATAAAAACAGCAAATGTGTGTAAAATTCCAACCAAAGCTTTGGGATTCAAACCACTGCCTGTAACTAGTATAAAGGGGAGAGTTTTACTCTAAAATGCAAGAGAATTTACTTGGAAAGCATACTTTGTGAAGTTATGAGTTTCAATAAAAAAAAGTGTACAGCAGAGGGAGCTGGGGAGCATTTTTAAGCAATAAAAACTGCAAATGTGTGTAAAACTCCAACCAAAGCTTTGGGATTCATTCCGCTGCCTGTAACTAGTATAAAGGGGAGAATTCTACTCGAAAAGGCAAGAGAATTTACTGGGAAAGCATCCTTTGTGAAGTTATGAGTTAAAGTAAAAAAAAGTGTACAGCAGGTGCTGGGAAGCATTTTTAAGCAATAAAAACTGCAAATGTGTGTAAAACTCCAACCAAAGCTTTGGGATTCAAACCACTGCCAGTAACTGGTATGAAGGGGAGAGTTTTACTCTAAAAAACAAGAGAATTTACTTGGAAAGCATCCTTTGTGAAGTTATGAGTCAAAATGAAAAAGTTTCAGCAATAAAAACTGCAAATGTTTGTAAAACTCCAACCAAAGCTTTGGGATTCAAACCACTGCCTGTAACTAGTATAAAGGGGAGAGTTTTACTCGAAAAAGGAAGAGAATTTACTAGGTAACCATCCTTTGTGAAGTTATGAGTTAAAATAAAAAAAGTGTACAGCAGAGGGAGCTGGGAAGCATTTTTAAGAAATAAAAACTGCAAATGTGTGTAAAACTCCAACCAAAGCTTTGGGATACAAACCACTGCCTGTAACTAGTATAAAGGGGAGAGTTTTACTCGAAAAAGGAAGAGAATTTACTGGGAAACCATCCTTTGTGAATTTAAAAGTGAAAATACAAAAAGTGTAAAGCAGGCGCTGCGAAGCATTTTTAAGCAATAAAAACGGCAAATGTGTGTAAAACTCCAACCAAAGCTTTGGGATTCAAACCACTTCCTGTAACTAGTATAAAGCGTAGAGTTTTACTCTAAAAAGCAAGAGAATGTACTGGGAAAGCATCCTTTGTGAAGTTATGAGTCAAAATAAAAAAAGTGTACAGCAGGCGCTGGGAAGCATTTTTCAGCAATAAAAACTGCAAATGTTTGTAAAACTCCAACCAAAGCTTTGGGATTAAAACCACTGCCTGTAACTAGTGTAAAGGGGAGAGTTTTACTCTAAAATGCAAGAGAATTTACTTGGAAAGCATACTTTGTGAAGTTATGAGTCAAAATAAAAAAAGTGTACAGCAGGCGCTGGGAAGCATTTTTCAGCAATAAAAACTGCAAATGTGTGTAAAACTCCAACCAAAGCTTTGGGATTCAAACCACTGCCTGTAACTAGTGTAAAGGGGAGAGTTTTACTCTAAAATGCAAGAGAATTTACTTGGAAAGCATACTTTGTGAAGTTATGAGTCAAAATAAAAAAAGTGTACAGCATGCGCTGGGAAGCATTTTTAAGCAATAAAAACAGCAAATGTGTGTAAAACTCCAACCAAAGCTTTGGGATTCAAACCACTGCCTGTAACTAGTATAACCGGGAGAGTTATACTCTAAAAAGCAAGAGAATTTACGGGGAAAGCATCCTTTGTGAAGTTTTGAGTCAAAATAAAAAAAGTGTACAGCAGGCGCTGGGAAGCATTTTTAAGCAATAAAAACAAGAAATGTGTGTAAAACTCCAACCAAAGCTTTTAGATTCAAACCACTGTCTGTAACTAGTATATAGGGGAGAGTTTTACGAATAAATGCAAGATAATTTACTTGGAAAGCATCCTTTGTGAAGTTATGAGTCAAAATAAAAAAAGTGTGCAGCAGAGGGAGCTGGGAAGCATTTTTAAGCAATAAAAACTGCAAATGTGTGTAAAACTCCAACCAAAGCTTTGGGATTCAAACCACTGCCTGTAACTAGTATATAGGGGAGAGTTTTACTCTTAAATGCAAGAGAATTTACTTGGAAAGCATCCTTTGTGAAGTTATGAGTCAAAATAAAAAAAGTGTACAGCAGGCGCTGGGAAGCATTTTTAAGCAATAAAAACTGCAAATGTTTGTAAAAGTCCAACCAAAGCTTTGGGATTCAAACCACTGCCTGTAACTAGTATAAAGGGCAGAGTTTTACTCTAAAAAGCAAGAGAATGTACTGGGAAAGCATCCTTTGTGAAGTTATGAGTCAAAATAAAAAAAGTGTACAGCAGGCGCTGGGAAGCATTTTTAAGCAATAAAAACAGCCAATGTTTGTTAAACTCCAACCAAAGCTTTGGGATTCAAACCACTGCCTGTAACTCGTATAAAGGGGAGAGTTTTATTCTAAAAAGCAAGAGAATTTACTGGGAAAGCATCTTTGTGAAGTTATGAGTTACAAAAAAAAAAAGTGTACAGCAGGCGCTGGGAAGCATTTTTAAGCAAGAAAAACTGCAAATGTTTGTAAAAGTCCAACCAAAGCTTTGGGATTCAAACCACTGCCTGTAACTAGTATAAAGGGGAGAGTTTTACTCTAAAAAGCAAGAGAATGTACTGGGAAAGCTTCCTTTGTGAAGTTATGAGTCAAATAAAAAAAGTGTACAGCAGGCGCTGGGAAGCATTTTTCAGCAATAAAAACTGCAAATGTGTGTAAAACTCCAACCAAAGGTTTGGGATTAAAACCACTGCCTGTAACTAGTGTAAAGGGGAGAGTTTTACTCTAAAATGCAAGAGAATTTACTTGGAAAGCATACTTTGTGAAGTTATGAGTCAAAATAAAAAAATTGTACAGCAGGCGCTGGGAAGCATTTTTCAGCAATAAAAACTGCAAATGTGTGTAAAACTCCAACCAAAGCTTTGGGATTCAAACCACTGCCTGTAACTAGTGTAAAGGGGAGAGTTTTACTCTAAAATGCAAGAGAATTTACTTGGAAAGCATACTTTGTGAAGTTATGAGTCAAAATAAAAAAAGTGTACAGCATGCGCTGGGAAGCATTTTTAAGCAATAAAAACAGCAAATGTGTGTAAAACTCCAACCAAAGCTTTGGGATTCAAACCACTGCCTGTAACTAGTGTAAAGGGGAGAGTTTTACTCTAAAATGCAAGAGAATTTACTTGGAAAGCATACTTTGTGAAGTTATGAGTCAAAATAAAAAAAGTGTACAGCATGCGCTGGGAAGCATTTTTAAGCAATAAAAACAGCAATTGTGTGTAAAACTCCAACCAAAGCTTTGGGATTCAAACCACTGCCTGTAACTAGTATAACCGGGAGAGTTATACTCTAAAAAGCAAGAGAATTTACGGGGAAAGCATCCTTTGTGAAGTTTTGAGTCAAAATAAAAAAAGTGTACAGCAGGCGCTGGGAAGCATTTTTAAGCAATAAAAACAAGAAATGTGTGTAAAACTCCAACCAAAGCTTTTGGATTCAAACCACTGTCTGTAACTAGTATATAGGGGAGAGTTTTACGAATAAATGCAAGATAATTTACTTGGAAAGCATCCTTTGTGAAGTTATGAGTCAAAATAAAAAAAGTGTGCAGCAGAGGGAGCTGGGAAGCATTTTTAAGCAATAAAAACTGCAAATGTGTGTAAAACTCCAACCAAAGCTTTGGGATTCAAACCACTGCCTGTAACTAGTATATAGGGGAGAGTTTTACTCTTAAATGCAAGAGAATTTACTTGGAAAGCATCCTTTGTGAAGTTATGAGTCAAAATAAAAAAAGTGTACAGCAGGCGGTGGGAAGCATTTTTAAGCAATAAAAACTGCAAATGTTTGTAAAAGTCCAACCAAAGCTTTGGGATTCAAACCACTGCCTGTAACTAGTATAAAGGGGAGAGTTTTACTCTAAAAAGCAAGAGAATGTACTGGGAAAGCATCCTTTGTGAAGTTATGAGTCAAAATAAAAAAAGGGTACAGCACGCGCTGGGAAGCATTTTTCAGCAATAAAAACTGCAAATGTGTGTAAAACTCCAACCAAAGCTTTGGGATTCAAACCACTGCCCGTAACTAGTATAACGGGGAGAGTTATACTCCAAAAAACAAGAGACTTTACTTGGAAAGCATCCTTTGTGAAGTTATGAGTCAAAATTAAAAAAAGTGTACAGCAGGCGCTGGGAAGCATTTTTAAGCAATAAAAACAGCCAATGTTTGTTAAACTCCAACCAAAGCTTTGGGATTCAAACCACTGCCTGTAACTCGTATAAAGGGGAGAGTTTTATTCTAAAAAGCAAGAGAATTTACTGGGAAAGCATCTTTGTGAAGTTATGAGTTACAAAAAAAAAAAGTGTACAGCAGGCGCTGGGAAGCATTTTTAAGCAAGAAAAACTGCAAATGTTTGTAAAAGTCCAACCAAAGCTTTGGGATTCAAACCACTGCCTGTAACTAGTATAAAGGGGAGAGTTTTACTCTAAAAAGCAAGAGAATGTACTGGGAAAGCTTCCTTTGTGAAGTTATGAGTCAAATAAAAAAAGTGTACAGCAGGCGCTGGGAAGCATTTTTCAGCAATAAAAACTGCAAATGTGTGTAAAACTCCAACCAAAGGTTTGGGATTCAAACCACTGCCTGTAACTAGTGTAAAGGGGAGAGTTTTACTCTAAAATGCAAGAGAATTTACTTGGAAATCATCCTTTGTGAAGTTTTGAGTCAAAAAAAAGAATGTGTACAGTCGGTGCTGGGAAGCATTTTTAAGCAATAAAAACAGCAAATGTGTGTAAAACTCCAACCAAAACTTTGGGATTCAAACCACTACCTGTAACTAGTATAAAGGGGAGAGTTTTCCTCTAAAAAGCAAGAGAATTTTCTGGGAAAGCATCCTTTGTGAAGTTATGATTCAAAATTTAAAAAAGTGGACAGCAGGCGCTGGGAAGGATTTTTCAGCAATAAAAACTGCAAATGTTTATAAAACTCCAACCAAAGCTTTGGGATTCAAACCACTGCCTGTAACTAGTATAAAGGGGAGAGTTTTACTCTAAAATGCAAGAGAATTTACTTGGAAAGCATACTTTGTGAAGTTAGGAGTTTCAATAAAAAAAGTGTACAGCAGAGGGAGCTGGGGAGCATTTTTAAGCAATAAAAACAGCAAATGTTTGTTAAATTCCAACCAAAGCTTTGGGATTCAAACCACTGCCTGTAACTCGTATAAAGGGGAGAGTTTTACTCTAAAAAGCAAGAGACTTTACTGGGAAAGCATCCTTTGTGAAGTCATGAGTTTCAATAAAAAAAGTGTACAGCAGAGGGAGCTGGGAAGCATTTTTAAGCAATAAAAACTGCAAACGTGTGTAAAACTCCAACCAAAGCTTTGGGATTCAAACCACTGCCTGTAACTAGTATAAAGGGGAGAGTTTTACTCTAAAAAGCAAGAGAATGTACTGGGAAAGCATCCTTTGTGAAGTTATGAGTCAAAATAAAAAAAGTGTACAGCACGCGCTGGGAAGCATTTTTCAGCAATAAAAACTGCAAATGTGTGTAAAACTCCAACCAAAGCTTTGGGATTCAAACCACTGCCCGTAACTAGTATAACGGGGAGAGTTATACTCCAAAAAACAAGAGACTTTACTTGGAAAGCATCATTTGTGAAGTTATGAGTCAAAATTAAAAAAAGTGTACAGCAGGCGCTGGGAAGCATTTTTAAGCAATAAAAACAGCCAATGTTTGTTAAACTCCAACCAAAGCTTTGGGATTCAAACCACTGCCTGTAACTCGTATAAAGGGGAGAGTTTTATTCTAAAAAGCAAGAGAATTTACTGGGAAAGCATCTTTGTGAAGTTATGAGTTACAAAAAAAAAAAGTGTACAGCAGGCGCTGGGAAGCATTTTTAAGCAATAAAAACAGCAAATGTGTGTAAAACTCCAACCAAAACTTTGGGATTCAAACCACTGCCTGTAACTAGTATAAAGGGGAGAGTTTTCCTCTAAAAAGCAAGAGAATTTTCTGGGAAAGCATCCTTTGGGAAGGTATGAGTTACAATAAAAAAAGTGTACAGCAGAGGGAGGTGGGAAGCATTTTTAAGCAATAAAAACTGCAAATGTGTGTAAAACTCCAACCAAAGCTTTGGGATTCAAACCACTGCCTGTAACTAGTATAAAGGGTAGATTTTTACTCTAAAATGCAAGAGAATTTTCTTGGAAATCATCCTTTGTGAAGTTATGAGTTACAATAAAAAAAGTGTACAGCAGAGGGAGCTGGGGAGCATTTTTAAGTCATAAAAACAGCAAATGTGTGTAAAACTCCAACCAAAGCTTTGGGATTCAAACCACTGCCCGTAACTAGTATAACGGGGAGAGTTATACTCCAAAAAACAAGAGACTTTACTTGGAAAGCATCCTTTGTGAAGTTATGATTCAAAATTTAAAAAAGTGGACAGCAGGCGCTGGGAAGGATTTTTCAGCAATAAAAACTGCAAATGTTTATAAAACTCCAACCAAAGCTTTTGGATTCAAACCACTGCCTGTAACTAGTATAAAGGGGAGAGTTTTACTCGAAAATGCAAGAGAATTTACTTGGAAATCATCCTTTGTGAAGTTTTGAGTAAAAAAAAAGAATGTGTACAGTCGGTGCTGGGAAGCATTTTTAAGCAATAAAAACAGTAAATGTGTGTAAAACTCCAACCAAAGCTTTGGGATTCAAACCACTGCCTGTAACTAGTATAAAGGGGAGAGTTTTACTCTAAAATGCAAGAGAATTTACTTGGAAAGCATACTTTGTGAAGTTAGGAGTTTCAATAAAAAAAGTGTACAGCAGAGGGAGCTGGGGAGCATTTTTAAGCAATAAAAACAGCAAATGTTTGTTAAATTCCAACCAAAGCTTTGGGATTCAAACCACTGCCTGTAACTAGTATAAAGGGGAGAGTTCTACTCTAAAAAGCAAGATAGTTTACTGGGAAAGCATCCTTTGTGAAGTTATGAGTTTCAATAAAAAAAGTATACAGCAGAGGGAGCTGGGTAGCATTTTTAAGCAATAAAAACAGCAAATGTTTGTAAAACTCCAACCAAAGCTTTGGGATTCAAATCACTGCCTGTAACTAGTATAAAGGGGAGAGTTTTATTCTAAAAAGCAAGAAAATTTACTGGGAAACCATCCTTTGTGAAGTTATGAGTTACAATAAAAAAAGTGTACAGCAGAGGGAGCTGGGAAGCATTTTTAAGCAATAGAAACTGCAAATGTGTGTAAAACTCCAACCAAAGCTTTGGGATTCAAACCACTGCCTGTAACTAGTATAAAGGGGAGAGTTTTATTCTCAAAAGCAAGAGAATTTACTGGGAAAGCATCCTTTGTGTAGTTATGAGTTACAATAAAAAAAGTGTACAGCAGAGGGAGCTGGGAAGCAATTTTAAGCAATAAAAACTGCAAATGTGTGTAAAACTCCAACCAAAGCTTTGGGAATAAAACCACTGCCCGTAACTAGTATAACGGGGAGAGTTATACTCCAAAAAACAAGAGACTTTATTTGGAAAGCATCCTTTGTGAAGTTATGAGTCAAAATTTAAAAAAAGTGTACAGCAGGCGCTGGGAAGCATTTTTAAGCAATAAAAACAGCAAATGTGTGTAAAACTCCAACCAAAGCTTTGGGATTCAAACCACTGCCTGTAACTAGTATAAAGGGGAGAGTTTTACTCTAAAACGCAAGAGAATTTACTTGGAAAGCATACTTTGTGAAGTTATGAGTTTCAATAAAAAAAGTGTACAGCAGAGGGAGCTGGGGAGCATTTTTAAGCAATAAAAACTGCAAATGTGTGTAAAACTCCAACCAAAGCTTTGGGATTCAAACCACTGCCTGTAACTAGTATAAAGGGGAGAGTTTTACTCTAAAAAGCAAGAGACTTTACTGGGAAAGCATCCTTTGTGAATTTAAAAGTGAAAATAAAAAAGTGTACAGCAGACGCTGCGAAGCATTTTTAAGCAATAAAAACAGCAAATGTGTCTCAAACTCCAACCAAAGCTTTGGGATTCAATCCGCTGCCTGTAACTAGTATAAAGGGGAGAGTTCTACTCGAAAAGGCAAGATAATTTACTGGGAAAGCATCCTTTGTGAAGTTATGAGTCATAATGAAAAAGTTTCAGCAATAAAAACTGCAAATGTTTGTAAAACTCCAACCAAAGCTTTGGGATTCAAACCACTGCCTGTAACTAGTGTAAAGGGGAGAGTTTTACTCTAAAATGCAAGAGAATTTACTTGGAAATCATCCTTTGTGAAGTTATGAGTTACAATAAAAAAAGTGTACAGCAGGCGCTGGGAAGCATTTTTAAGCAATAAAAACAGCAAATGTGTGTAAAACTCCAACCAAAGCTTTGGGATTCAAACCACTGCTTGTAACTCGGATAAAGGGGAGAGTTTTACTCTAAAAAGCAAGAGACTTTACTGGGAAACCATCCTTTGTGAATTTAAAAGTGAAAATACAAGAAGTGTACAGCAGGCGCTGCGAAGCATTTTTAAGCAATAAAAACAGTAAATGTGTGTCAAACTCCAACCAAAGCTTTGGGATTCAATCCGCTGCCTGTAACTAGTATAAAGGGGAGAATTCTACTCGAAAAGGCAAGAGAATTTACTGGGAAAGCATCCTTTGTGAAGTTATGAGTTAAAGTCAAAAAAAGTGTACAGCAGGTGCTGGGAAGCATTTTTAAGCAATAAAAACTGCAAATGTGTGTAAAACTCCAACCAAAGCTTTGGGATTCAAAGCACTTCCTGGAACTAGTATAAAGGGTAGAGATTTACTCTAAAAAGCAAGAGAATGTACTGGGAAAGCATCCTTTGTGAAGTTATGATTCAAAATAAAAAAAGTGTACAGCAGGCGCTGGGAAGCATTTTTCAGCAATAAAAACTGCAAATGTTTGTAAAACTCCAACCAAAGCTTTGGGATTAAAACCACTGCCCGTAACTCGTATAACGGGAAGAGTTATACTCCAAAAAACAAGAGACTTTACTTGGAAAGCATACTTTGTGAAGTTATGAGTCAAAATAAAAAAAGTGTACAGCAGGCGCTGGGAAGCATTTTTCATTAATAAAAACTGCAAATGTGTGTTAAACTCCAACCAAAGCTTTGGGAATAAAACCACTGCCCGTAACTAGTATAAAGGGGAGAGTTTTATTCTAAAAAGCAAGAGAATTTACTTGGAAATCTTCCTTTGTGAAGTTTTGAGTCAAAAAAAAGAATGTGTACAGTCGGTGCTGGGAAGCATTTTTAAGCAATAAAAACAGCAAATGTGTGTAAAACTCCAACCAAAACTTTGGGATTCAAACCACTACCTGTAACTAGTATAAAGGGGAGAGTTTTCCTCTAAAAAGCAAGAGAATTTTCTGGGAAAGCATCCTTTGTGAAGTTATGATTCAAAATTTAAAAAAGTGGACAGCAGGCGCTGGGAAGGATTTTTCAGCAATAAAAACTGCAAATGTTTATAAAACTCCAACCAAAGCTTTGGGATTCAAACCACTGCCTGTAACTAGTATAAAGGGGAGAGTTTTACTCTAAAATGCAAGAGAATTTACTTGGAAAGCATACTTTGTGAAGTTAGGAGTTTCAATAAAAAAAGTGTACAGCAGAGGGAGCTGGGGAGCATTTTTAAGCAATAAAAACAGCAAATGTTTGTTAAATTCCAACCAAAGCTTTGGGATTCAAACCAATGCCTGTAACTCGTATAAAGGGGAGAGTTTTACTCTAAAAAGCAAGAGACTTTACTGGGAAAGCATCCTTTGTGAAGTCATGAGTTTCAATAAAAAAAGTGTACAGCAGAGGGAGCTGGGAAGCATTTTTAAGCAATAAAAACTGCAAACGTGTGTAAAACTCCAACCAAAGCTTTGGGATTCAAACCACTGCCTGTAACTAGTATAAAGGGGAGAGTTTTACTCTAAAAAGCAAGAGAATGTACTGGGAAAGCATCCTTTGTGAAGTTATGAGTCAAAATAAAAAAAGTGTACAGCACGCGCTGGGAAGCATTTTTCAGCAATAAAAACTGCAAATGTGTGTAAAACTCCAACCAAAGCTTTGGGATTCAAACCACTGCCCGTAACTAGTAAAACGGGGAGAGTTATACTCCAAAAAACAAGAGACTTTACTTGGAAAGCATCATTTGTGAAGTTATGAGTCAAAATTAAAAAAAGTGTACAGCAGGCGCTGGGAAGCATTTTTAAGCAATAAAAACAGCCAATGTTTGTTAAACTCCAACCAAAGCTTTGGGATTCAAACCACTGCCTGTAACTCGTATAAAGGGGAGAGTTTTATTCTAAAAAGCAAGAGAATTTACTGGGAAAGCATCTTTGTGAAGTTATGAGTTACAAAAAAAAAAAGTGTACAGCAGGCGCTGGGAAGCATTTTTAAGCAATAAAAACAGCCAATGTTTGTTAAACTCCAACCAAAGCTTTGGGATTCAAACCACTGCCTGTAACTCGTATAAAGGGGAGAGTTTTATTCTAAAAAGCAAGAGAATTTTCTGGGAAAGCATCCTTTGGGAAGGTATGAGTTACAATAAAAAAAGTGTACAGCAGAGGGAGGTGGGAAGCATTTTTAAGCAATAAAAACTGCAAATGTGTGTAAAACTCCAACCAAAGCTTTGGGATTCAAACCACTGCCTGTAACTAGTATAAAGGGTAGAGTTTTACTCTAAAATGCAAGAGAATTTTCTTGGAAATCATCCTTTGTGAAGTTATGAGTTACAATAAAAAAAGTGTACAGCAGAGGGAGCTGGGGAGCATTTTTAAGTCATAAAAACAGCAAATGTGTGTAAAACTCCAACCAAAGCTTTGGGATTCAAACCACTGCCCGTAACTAGTATAACGGGGAGAGTTATACTCCAAAAAACAAGAGACTTTACTTGGAAAGCATCCTTTGTGAAGTTATGATTCAAAATTTAAAAAAGTGGACAGCAGGCGCTGGGAAGGATTTTTCAGCAATAAAAACTGCAAATGTTTATAAAACTCCAACCAAAGCTTTTGGATTCAAACCACTGCCTGTAACTAGTATAAAGGGGAGAGTTTTACTCGAAAATGCAAGAGAATTTACTTGGAAATCATCCTTTGTGAAGTTTTGAGTAAAAAAAAAGAATGTGTACAGTCGGTGCTGGGAAGCATTTTTAAGCAATAAAAACAGTAAATGTGTGTAAAACTCCAACCAAAGCTTTGGGATTCAAACCACTGCCTGTAACTAGTATAAAGGGGAGAGTTTTACTCTAAAATGCAAGAGAATTTACTTGGAAAGCATACTTTGTGAAGTTAGGAGTTTCAATAAAAAAAGTGTACAGCAGAGGGAGCTGGGGAGCATTTTTAAGCAATAAAAACAGCAAATGTTTGTTAAATTCCAACCAAAGCTTTGGGATTCAAACCACTGCCTGTAACTAGTATAAAGGGGAGAGTTCTACTCTAAAAAGCAAGATAGTTTACTGGGAAAGCATCCTTTGTGAAGTTATGAGTTTCAATAAAAAAAGTATACAGCAGAGGGAGCTGGGTAGCATTTTTAAGCAATAAAAACAGCAAATGTTTGTAAAACTCCAACCAAAGCTTTGGGATTCAAATCACTGCCTGTAACTAGTATAAAGGGGAGAGTTTTATTCTAAAAAGCAAGAAAATTTACTGGGAAACCATCCTTTGTGAAGTTATGAGTTACAATAAAAAAAGTGTACAGCAGAGGGAGCTGGGAAGCATTTTTAAGCAATAGAAACTGCAAATGTGTGTAAAACTCCAACCAAAGCTTTGGGATTCAAACCACTGCCTGTAACTAGTATAAAGGGGAGAGTTTTATTCTCAAAAGCAAGAGAATTTACTGGGAAAGCATCCTTTGTGTAGTTATGAGTTACAATAAAAAAAGTGTACAGCAGAGGGAGCTGGGAAGCATTTTTAAGCAATAAAAACTGCAAATGTGTGTAAAACTCCAACCAAAGCTTTGGGAATAAAACCACTGCCCGTAACTAGTATAACGGGGAGAGTTATACTCCAAAAAACAAGAGACTTTATTTGGAAAGCATCCTTTGTGAAGTTATGAGTCAAAATTTAAAAAAAGTGTACAGCAGGCGCTGGGAAGCATTTTTAAGCAATAAAAACAGCAAATGTGTGTAAAACTCCAACCAAAGCTTTGGGATTCAAACCACTGCCTGTAACTAGTATAAAGGGGAGAGTTTTACTCTAAAACGCAAGAGAATTTACTTGGAAAGCATACTTTGTGAAGTTATGAGTTTCAATAAAAAAAGTGTACAGCAGAGGGAGCTGGGGAGCATTTTTAAGCAATAAAAACTGCAAATGTGTGTAAAACTCCAACCAAAGCTTTGGGATTCAAACCACTGCCTGTAACTAGTATAAAGGGGAGAGTTTTACTCTAAAAAGCAAGAGACTTTACTGGGAAAGCATCCTTTGTGAATTTAAAAGTGAAAATAAAAAAGTGTACAGCAGACGCTGCGAAGCATTTTTAAGCAATAAAAACAGCAAATGTGTCTCAAACTCCAACCAAAGCTTTGGGATTCAATCCGCTGCCTGTAACTAGTATAAAGGGGAGAGTTCTACTCGAAAAGGCAAGATAATTTACTGGGAAAGCATCCTTTGTGAAGTTATGAGTTAAAGTAAAAAAAAGTGTACAGCAGGTGCTGGGAAGCATTTTTAAGCAATAAAAACTACAAATGTGTGTAAAACTCCAACCAAAGCTTTGGGATTCAAACCAATGCCTGTAACTAGTATAAAGGGGAGAATTTTACTCTAAAAAACAAGAGAATTTACTTGGAAAGCATCCTTTGTGAAGTTATGAGTCAAAATGAAAAAGTTTCAGCAATAAAAACTGCAAATGTTTGTAAAACTCCAACCAAAGCTTTGGGATTCAAACCACTGCCTGTAACTAGTATAAAGGGGAGAGTTTTACTCGAAAAAGGCAAGAGAATTTACTAGGTAACCATCCTTTGTGAAGTTATGAGTTACAATAAAAAAAGTGTACAGCAGAGGGAGCTGGGAAGCATTTTTAAGAAATAAAAACTGCAAATGTGTGTATAACTCCAACCAAAGCTTTGGGATACAAACCACTGCCTGTAACTAGTATAAAGGGGAGAGTTTTACTCGAAAAAGGCAAGAGAATTTACTGGGAAAGCCATCCTTTGTGAAGTTATAAGTGAAAATACAAAAAGTGTACAGCAGGCGCTGCGAAGCATTTTTAAGCAATAAAAACAGGCAAATGTGTGTAAAACTCCAACCAAAGCTTTGGGATTCAAACCACTTCCTTGTAACTAGTATAAAGCGTAGAGTTTTACTCTAAAAAGCAAGAGAATGTACTGGGAAAGCATCCTTTGTGAATTTAAAAGTGAAAATACAAGAAGTGTACAGCAGGCGCTGCGAAGCATTTTTAAGCAATAAAAACAGTAAATGTGTGTCAAACTCCAACCAAAGCTTTGGGATTCAATCCGCTGCCTGTAACTAGTATAAAGGGGAGAATTCTACTCGAAAAGGCAAGAGAATTTACTGGGAAAGCATCCTTTGTGAAGTTATGAGTTAAAGTCAAAAAAAGTGTACAGCAGGTGCTGGGAAGCATTTTTAAGCAATAAAAACTGCAAATGTGTGTAAAACTCCAACCAAAGCTTTGGGATTCAAAGCACTTCCTGGAACTAGTATAAAGGGTAGAGATTTACTCTAAAAATGCAAGAGAATGTACTGGGAAAGCATCCTTTGTGAAGTTATGATTCAAAATAAAAAAAGTGTACAGCAGGCGCTGGGAAGCATTTTTCAGCAATAAAAACTGCAAATGTTTGTAAAACTCCAACCAAAGCTTTGGGATTAAAACCACTGCCCGTAACTAGTATAACCGGGAGAGTTATACTCTAAAAAGCAAGAGAATTTACGGGGAAAGCATCCTTTGTGAAGTTTTGAGTCAAAATAAAAAAAGTGTACAGCAGGCGCTGGGAAGCATTTTTAAGCAATAAAAACAAGAAATGTGTGTAAAACTCCAACCAAAGCTTTTGGATTCAAACCACTGTCTGTAACTAGTATATAGGGGAGAGTTTTACGAATAAATGCAAGATAATTTACTTGGAAAGCATCCTTTGTGAAGTTATGAGTCAAAATAAAAAAAGTGTGCAGCAGAGGGAGCTGGGAAGCATTTTTAAGCAATAAAAACTGCAAATGTGTGTAAAACTCCAACCAAAGCTTTGGGATTCAAACCACTGCCTGTAACTAGTATATAGGGGAGAGTTTTACTCTTAAATGCAAGAGAATTTACTTGGAAAGCATCCTTTGTGAAGTTATGAGTCAAAATAAAAAAAGTGTACAGCAGGCGCTGGGAAGCATTTTTAAGCAATAAAAACATGCAAATGTTTGTAAAAGTCCAACCAAAGCTTTGGGATTCAAACCACTGCCTGTAACTAGTATAAAGGGGAGAGTTTTACTCTAAAAAGCAAGAGAATGTACTGGGAAAGCATCCTTTGTGAAGTTATGAGTTCAAATAAAAAAAGTGTACAGCAGAGGGAGCTGGGAAGCATTTTTCAGCAATAAAAACTGCAAATGTGTGTAAAACTCCAACCAAAGCTTTGGGATTCAAACCACTGCCCTGTAACTAGTATAACGGGGAGAGTTTATACTCAAAAAAGCAAGAGACTTTACTTGGAAAGCATCCTTTGTGAAGTTATGAGTCAAAATTAAAAAAAGTGTACAGCAGAGGCGCTGGGAAGCATTTTTAAGCAATAAAAACAGCCAATGTTTGTTAAAACTCCAACCAAAGCTTTGGGATTCAAACCACTGCCTGTAACTAGTATAAAGGGGAGAGTTTTATTCTAAAAAGCAAGAGAATTTACTGGGAAAGCATCCTTTGTGAAGTTATGAGTTACAATAAAAAAAAGTGTACAGCAGAGGGAGCTGGGAAGCATTTTTAAGCAATAAAAACTGCAAATGTGTGTAAAAGTCCAACCAAAGCTTTGGGATTCAAACCACTGCCTGTAACTAGTATAAAGGGGAGAGTTTATACTCTAAAAAGCAAGAGACTGTACTTGGAAAGCATTCCTTTGTGAAGTTATGAGTCAAATTAAAAAAAGTGTACAGCAGGCGCTGGGAAGCATTTTTCAGCAATAAAAACATGCAAATGTGTGTAAAACTCCAACCAAAGCTTTGGGATTCAAACCACTGCCTGTAACTAGTATAAAGGGGAGAGTTTTACTCTAAAATGCAAGAGAATTTACTTGGAAAGCATACTTTGTGAAGTTATGAGTTCAAATAAAAAAAGTGTACAGCAGGGCGCTGGGAAGCATTTTTAAGCAATAAAAACTGCAAATGTGTGTAAAACTCCAACCAAAGCTTTGGGATTCAAACCACTGCCTGTAACTAGTGTAAAGGGGAGAGTTTTACTCTAAAATGCAAGAGAATTTACTTGGAAAGCATACTTTGTGAAGTTATGAGTCAAAATAAAAAAAGTGTACAGCATGCGCTGGGAAGCATTTTTAAGCAATAAAAACAGCAAATGTGTGTAAAACTCCAACCAAAGCTTTGGGATTCAAACCACTGCCTGTAACTAGTATAACCGGGAGAGTTATACTCTAAAAAGCAAGAGAATTTACAGGGAAAGCATCCTTTGTGAAGTTTTGAGTCAAAATAAAAAAAGTGTACAGCAGGCGCTGGGAAGCATTTTTAAGCAATAAAAACAAGAAATGTGTGTAAAACTCCAACCAAAGCTTTTGGATTCAAACCACTGTCTGTAACTAGTATATAGGGGAGAGTTTTACGAATAAATGCAAGATAATTTACTTGGAAAGCATCCTTTGTGAAGTTATGAGTCAAAATAAAAAAAGTGTGCAGCAGAGGGAGCTGGGAAGCATTTTTAAGCAATAAAAACTGCAAATGTGTGTAAAACTCCAACCAAAGCTTTGGGATTCAAACCACTGCCTGTAACTAGTATATAGGGGAGAGTTTTACTCTTAAAATGCAAGAGAATTTACATGGAAAGCATCCTTTGTGAAGTTATGAGTCAAAATAAAAAAAGTGTACAGCAGGCGGTGGGAAGCATTTTTAAGCAATAAAAACTGCAAATGTTTGTAAAAGTCCAACCAAAGCTTTGGGATTCAAACCACTGCCTGTAACTAGTATAAAGGGGAGAGTTTTACTCTAAAAAGCAAGAGAATGTACTGGGAAAGCATCCTTTGTGAAGTTATGAGTCAAAATAAAAAAAGTGTACAGCACGCGCTGGGAAGCATTTTTCAGCAATAAAAACTGCAAATGTGTGTAAAACTCCAACCAAAGCTTTGGGATTCAAACCACTGCCCGTAACTAGTATAACGGGGAGAGTTATACTCCAAAAAACAAGAGACTTTACTTGGAAAGCATCCTTTGTGAAGTTATGAGTCAAAATTAAAAAAAGTGTACAGCAGGCGCTGGGAAGCATTTTTAAGCAATAAAAACAGCCAATGTTTGTTAAACTCCAACCAAAGCTTTGGGATTCAAACCACTGCCTGTAACTCGTATAAAGGGGAGAGTTTTATTCTAAAAAGCAAGAGAATTTACTGGGAAAGCATCTTTGTGAAGTTATGAGTTACAAAAAAAAAAGTGTACAGCAGGCGCTGGGAAGCATTTTTAAGCAAGAAAAACTGCAAATGTTTGTAAAAGTCCAACCAAAGCTTTGGGATTCAAACCACTGCCTGTAACTAGTATAAAGGGGAGAGTTTTACTCTAAAAAGCAAGAGAATGTACTGGGAAAGCTTCCTTTGTGAAGTTATGAGTCAAATAAAAAATGTGTACAGCAGGCGCTGGGAAGCATTTTTCAGCAATAAAAACTGCAAATGTGTGTAAAACTCCAACCAAAGGTTTGGGATTCAAACCACTGCCTGTAACTAGTGTAAAGGGGAGAGTTTTTACTCTAAAATGCAAGAGAATTTACTTGGAAATCATCCTTTGTGAAGTTTTGAGTCAAAAAAAAGAATGTGTACAGTCGGTGCTGGGAAGCATTTTTAAGCAATAAAAACAGCAAATGTGTGTAAAACTCCAACCAAAACTTTGGGATTCAAACCACTACCTGTAACTAGTATAAAGGGGAGAGTTTTCCTCTAAAAAGCAAGAGAATTTTCTGGGAAAGCATCCTTTGTGAAGTTATGATTCAAAATTTAAAAAAGTGGACAGCAGGCGCTGGGAAGGATTTTTCAGCAATAAAAACTGCAAATGTTTATAAAACTCCAACCAAAGCTTTGGGATTCAAACCACTGCCTGTAACTAGTATAAAGGGGAGAGTTTTACTCTAAAATGCAAGAGAATTTACTTGGAAAGCATACTTTGTGAAGTTAGGAGTTTCAATAAAAAAAGTGTACAGCAGAGGGAGCTGGGGAGCATTTTTAAGCAATAAAAACAGCAAATGTTTGTTAAATTCCAACCAAAGCTTTGGGATTCAAACCACTGCCTGTAACTCGTATAAAGGGGAGAGTTTTACTCTAAAAAGCAAGAGACTTTACTGGGAAAGCATCCTTTGTGAAGTCATGAGTTTCAATAAAAAAAGTGTACAGCAGAGGGAGCTGGGAAGCATTTTTAAGCAATAAAAACTGCAAACGTGTGTAAAACTCCAACCAAAGCTTTGGGATTCAAACCACTGCCTGTAACTAGTATAAAGGGGAGAGTTTTACTCTAAAAAGCAAGAGAATGTACTGGGAAAGCATCCTTTGTGAAGTTATGAGTCAAAATAAAAAAAGTGTACAGCACGCGCTGGGAAGCATTTTTCAGCAATAAAAACTGCAAATGTGTGTAAAACTCCAACCAAAGCTTTGGGATTCAAACCACTGCCCGTAACTAGTATAACGGGGAGAGTTATACTCCAAAAAACAAGAGACTTTACTTGGAAAGCATCATTTGTGAAGTTATGAGTCAAAATTAAAAAAAGTGTACAGCAGGCGCTGGGAAGCATTTTTAAGCAATAAAAACAGCCAATGTTTGTTAAACTCCAACCAAAGCTTTGGGATTCAAACCACTGCCTGTAACTCGTATAAAGGGGAGAGTTTTATTCTAAAAAGCAAGAGAATTTACTGGGAAAGCATCTTTGTGAAGTTATGAGTTACAAAAAAAAAAAGTGTACAGCAGGCGCTGGGAAGCATTTTTAAGCAATAAAAACAGCAAATGTGTGTAAAACTCCAACCAAAACTTTGGGATTCAAACCACTGCCTGTAACTAGTATAAAGGGGAGAGTTTTCCTCTAAAAAGCAAGAGAATTTTCTGGGAAAGCATCCTTTGGGAAGTTATGAGTTACAATAAAAAAAGTGTACAGCAGAGGGAGCTGGGGAGCATTTTTAAGTCATAAAAACAGCAAATGTGTGTAAAACTCCAACCAAAGCTTTGGGATTCAAACCACTGCCCGTAACTAGTATAACGGGGAGAGTTATACTCCAAAAAACAAGAGACTTTACTTGGAAAGCATCCTTTGTGAAGTTATGATTCAAAATTTAAAAAAGTGGACAGCAGGCGCTGGGAAGGATTTTTCAGCAATAAAAACTGCAAATGTTTATAAAACTCCAACCAAAGCTTTTGGATTCAAACCACTGCCTGTAACTAGTATAAAGGGGAGAGTTTTACTCGAAAATGCAAGAGAATTTACTTGGAAATCATCCTTTGTGAAGTTTTGAGTAAAAAAAAAGAATGTGTACAGTCGGTGCTGGGAAGCATTTTTAAGCAATAAAAACAGTAAATGTGTGTAAAACTCCAACCAAAGCTTTGGGATTCAAACCACTGCCTGTAACTAGTATAAAGGGGAGAGTTTTACTCTAAAATGCAAGAGAATTTACTTGGAAAGCATACTTTGTGAAGTTAGGAGTTTCAATAAAAAAAGTGTACAGCAGAGGGAGCTGGGGAGCATTTTTAAGCAATAAAAACAGCAAATGTTTGTTAAATTCCAACCAAAGCTTTGGGATTCAAACCACTGCCTGTAACTAGTATAAAGGGGAGAGTTCTACTCTAAAAAGCAAGATAGTTTACTGGGAAAGCATCCTTTGTGAAGTTATGAGTTTCAATAAAAAAAGTATACAGCAGAGGGAGCTGGGTAGCATTTTTAAGCAATAAAAACAGCAAATGTTTGTAAAACTCCAACCAAAGCTTTGGGATTCAAATCACTGCCTGTAACTAGTATAAAGGGGAGAGTTTTATTCTAAAAAGCAAGAAAATTTACTGGGAAACCATCCTTTGTGAAGTTATGAGTTACAATAAAAAAAGTGTACAGCAGAGGGAGCTGGGAAGCATTTTTAAGCAATAGAAACTGCAAATGTGTGTAAAACTCCAACCAAAGCTTCGGGATTCAAACCACTGCCTGTAACTAGTATAAAGGGGAGAGTTTTATTCTCAAAAGCAAGAGAATTTACTGGGAAAGCATCCTTTGTGTAGTTATGAGTTACAATAAAAAAAGTGTACAGCAGAGGGAGCTGGGAAGCATTTTTAAGCAATAAAAACTGCAAATGTGTGTAAAACTCCAACCAAAGCTTTGGGAATAAAACCACTGCCCGTAACTAGTATAACGGGGAGAGTTATACTCCAAAAAACAAGAGACTTTATTTGGAAAGAATCCTTTGTGAAGTTATGAGTCAAAATTTAAAAAAAGTGTACAGCAGGCGCTGGGAAGCATTTTTAAGCAATAAAAACAGCAAATGTGTGTAAAACTCCAACCAAAGCTTTGGGATTCAAACCACTGCCTATAACTAGTATAAAGGGGAGAGTTTTACTCTAAAAAGCAAGAGACTTTACTGGGAAAGCATCCTTTGTGAATTTAAAAGTGAAAATAAAAAAAAGTGTACAGCAGAGGGAGCTGGGGAGCATTTTTAAGCAATAAAAACTGTAAATGTGTGTAAAACTCCAACCAAAGCTTTGGGATTCAAACCACTGCCTATAACTAGTATAAAGGGGAGAGTTTTACTCTAAAAAGCAAGAGACTTTACTGGGAAAGCATCCTTTGTGAATTTAAAAGTGAAAATAAAAAAGTGTACAGCAGACGCTGCGAAGCATTTTTAAGCAATAAAAACAGCAAATGTGTCTCAAACTCCAACCAAAGCTTTGGGATTCAATCCGCTGCCTGTAACTAGTATAAAGGGGAGAGTTCTACTCGAAAAGGCAAGATAATTTACTGGGAAAGCATCCTTTGTGAAGTTATGAGTTAAAGTAAAAAAAAGTGTACAGCAGGTGCTGGGAAGCATTTTTAAGCAATAAAAACTGCAAATGTGTGTAAAACTCCAACCAAAGCTTTGGGATTCAAACCAATGCCTGTAACTAGTATAAAGGGGAGAGTTTTACTCTAAAAAACAAGAGAATTTACTTGGAAAGCATCCTTTGTGAAGTTATGAGTCAAAATGAAAAAGTTTCAGCAATAAAAACTGCAAATGTTTGTAAAACTCCAACCAAAGCTTTGGGATTCAAACCACTGCCTGTAACTAGTATAAAGGGGAGAGTTTTATTCTAAAAAGCAAGAGAATTTACTAGGAAACCATCCTTTGTGAAGTTATGAGTTACAATAAAAAAAGTGTACAGCAGAGGGAGCTGGGAAGCATTTTTAAGAAATAAAAACTGCAAATGTGTGTAAAACTCCAACCAAAGCTTTGGGATACAAACCACTGCCTGTAACTAGTATAAAGGGGAGAGTTTTACTCGAAAAAGCAAGAGACTTTACTGGGAAAGCATCCTTTGTGAAGTTATAAGTGAAAATAAAAAAAGTGTACAGCAGGCGCTGGGAAGCATTTTTAAGCAATAAAAACAGCAAATGTGTGTAAAACTCCAACCAAAGCTTTGGGATTCAAACCACTGCTTGTAACTCGGATAAAGGGGAGAGTTTTACTCTAAAAAGCAAGAGACTTTACTGGGAAACCATCCTTTGTGAATTTAAAAGTGAAAATACAAGAAGTGTACAGCAGGCGCTGCGAAGCATTTTTAAGCAATAAAAACAGTAAATGTGTGTCAAACTCCAACCAAAGCTTTGGGATTCAATCCGCTGCCTGTAACTAGTATAAAGGGGAGAGTTATACTCCAAAAAACAAGAGACTTTACTTGGAAAGCATACTTTGTGAAGTTATGAGTCAAAATAAAAAAAGTGTACAGCAGGCGCTGGGAAGCATTTTTCAGCAATAAAAACTGCAAATGTGTGTTAAACTCCAACCAAAGCTTTGGGAATAAAACCACTGCCCGTAACTAGTATAACGGGGAGAGTTATACTCCAAAAAACAAGAGACTTTACTTGGAAAGCATCCTTTGTGAAGTTATGAGTCAAAATTAAAAAAAGTGTACAGCAGGCGCTGGGATGCATTTTTAAGCAATAAAAACAGCAAATGTGTGTAAAATTCCAACCAAAGCTTTGGGATTCAAACCACTGCCTGTAACTAGTATAAAGGGGAGAGTTTTACTCTAAAATGCAAGAGAATTTACTTGGAAAGCATACTTTGTGAAGTTATGAGTTTCAATAAAAAAAAGTGTACAGCAGAGGGAGCTGGGGAGCATTTTTAAGCAATAAAAACTGCAAATGTGTGTAAAACTCCAACCAAAGCTTTGGGATTCATTCCGCTGCCTGTAACTAGTATAAAGGGGAGAATTCTACTCGAAAAGGCAAGAGAATTTACTGGGAAAGCATCCTTTGTGAAGTTATGAGTTAAAGTAAAAAAAAGTGTACAGCAGGTGCTGGGAAGCATTTTTAAGCAATAAAAACTGCAAATGTGTGTAAAACTCCAACCAAAGCTTTGGGATTCAAACCACTGCCAGTAACTGGTATGAAGGGGAGAGTTTTACTCTAAAAAACAAGAGAATTTACTTGGAAAGCATCCTTTGTGAAGTTATGAGTCAAAATGAAAAAGTTTCAGCAATAAAAACTGCAAATGTTTGTAAAACTCCAACCAAAGCTTTGGGATTCAAACCACTGCCTGTAACTAGTATAAAGGGGAGAGTTTTACTCGAAAAAGGAAGAGAATTTACTAGGTAACCATCCTTTGTGAAGTTATGAGTTAAAATAAAAAAAGTGTACAGCAGAGGGAGCTGGGAAGCATTTTTAAGAAATAAAAACTGCAAATGTGTGTAAAACTCCAACCAAAGCTTTGGGATACAAACCACTGCCTGTAACTAGTATAAAGGGGAGAGTTTTACTCGAAAAAGGAAGAGAATTTACTGGGAAACCATCCTTTGTGAATTTAAAAGTGAAAATACAAAAAGTGTAAAGCAGGCGCTGCGAAGCATTTTTAAGCAATAAAAACGGCAAATGTGTGTAAAACTCCAACCAAAGCTTTGGGATTCAAACCACTTCCTGTAACTAGTATAAAGCGTAGAGTTTTACTCTAAAAAGCAAGAGAATGTACTGGGAAAGCATCCTTTGTGAAGTTATGAGTCAAAATAAAAAAAGTGTACAGCAGGCGCTGGGAAGCATTTTTCAGCAATAAAAACTGCAAATGTTTGTAAAACTCCAACCAAAGCTTTGGGATTAAAACCACTGCCTGTAACTAGTGTAAAGGGGAGAGTTTTACTCTAAAATGCAAGAGAATTTACTTGGAAAGCATACTTTGTGAAGTTATGAGTCAAAATAAAAAAAGTGTACAGCAGGCGCTGGGAAGCATTTTTCAGCAATAAAAACTGCAAATGTGTGTAAAACTCCAACCAAAGCTTTGGGATTCAAACCACTGCCTGTAACTAGTGTAAAGGGGAGAGTTTTACTCTAAAATGCAAGAGAATTTACTTGGAAAGCATACTTTGTGAAGTTATGAGTCAAAATAAAAAAAGTGTACAGCATGCGCTGGGAAGCATTTTTAAGCAATAAAAACAGCAAATGTGTGTAAAACTCCAACCAAAGCTTTGGGATTCAAACCACTGCCTGTAACTAGTATAACCGGGAGAGTTATACTCTAAAAAGCAAGAGAATTTACGGGGAAAGCATCCTTTGTGAAGTTTTGAGTCAAAATAAAAAAAGTGTACAGCAGGCGCTGGGAAGCATTTTTAAGCAATAAAAACAAGAAATGTGTGTAAAACTCCAACCAAAGCTTTTGGATTCAAACCACTGTCTGTAACTAGTATATAGGGGAGAGTTTTACGAATAAATGCAAGATAATTTACTTGGAAAGCATCCTTTGTGAAGTTATGAGTCAAAATAAAAAAAGTGTGCAGCAGAGGGAGCTGGGAAGCATTTTTAAGCAATAAAAACTGCAAATGTGTGTAAAACTCCAACCAAAGCTTTGGGATTCAAACCACTGCCTGTAACTAGTATATAGGGGAGAGTTTTACTCTTAAATGCAAGAGAATTTACTTGGAAAGCATCCTTTGTGAAGTTATGAGTAAAAAAAAAGAATGTGTACAGTCGGTGCTGGGAAGCATTTTTAAGCAATAAAAACTGCAAATGTTTGTAAAAGTCCAACCAAAGCTTTGGGATTCAAACCACTGCCTGTAACTAGTATAAAGGGGAGAGTTTTACTCTAAAAAGCAAGAGAATGTACTGGGAAAGCATCCTTTGTGAAGTTATGAGTCAAAATAAAAAAAGTGTACAGCACGCGCTGGGAAGCATTTTTCAGCAATAAAAACTGCAAATGTGTGTAAAACTCCAACCAAAGCTTTGGGATTCAAACCACTGCCCGTAACTAGTATAACGGGGAGAGTTATACTCCAAAAAACAAGAGACTTTACTTGGAAAGCATCCTTTGTGAAGTTATGAGTCAAAATTAAAAAAAGTGTACAGCAGGCGCTGGGAAGCATTTTTAAGCAATAAAAACAGCCAATGTTTGTTAAACTCCAACCAAAGCTTTGGGATTCAAACCACTGCCTGTAACTCGTATAAAGGGGAGAGTTTTATTCTAAAAAGCAAGAGAATTTACTGGGAAAGCATCTTTGTGAAGTTATGAGTTACAAAAAAAAAAAGTGTACAGCAGGCGCTGGGAAGCATTTTTAAGCAAGAAAAACTGCAAATGTTTGTAAAAGTCCAACCAAAGCTTTGGGATTCAAACCACTGCCTGTAACTAGTATAAAGGGGAGAGTTTTACTCTAAAAAGCAAGAGAATGTACTGGGAAAGCTTCCTTTGTGAAGTTATGAGTCAAATAAAAAAAGTGTACAGCAGGCGCTGGGAAGCATTTTTCAGCAATAAAAACTGCAAATGTGTGTAAAACTCCAACCAAAGGTTTGGGATTAAAACCACTGCCTGTAACTAGTGTAAAGGGGAGAGTTTTACTCTAAAATGCAAGAGAATTTACTTGGAAAGCATACTTTGTGAAGTTATGAGTCAAAATAAAAAAAGTGTACAGCAGGCGCTGGGAAGCATTTTTCAGCAATAAAAACTGCAAATGTGTGTAAAACTCCAACCAAAGCTTTGGGATTCAAACCACTGCCTGTAACTAGTGTAAAGGGGAGAGTTTTACTCTAAAATGCAAGAGAATTTACTTGGAAAGCATACTTTGTGAAGTTATGAGTCAAAATAAAAAAAGTGTACAGCATGCGCTGGGAAGCATTTTTAAGCAATAAAAACAGCAAATGTGTGTAAAACTCCAACCAAAGCTTTGGGATTCAAACCACTGCCTGTAACTAGTATAACCGGGAGAGTTATACTCTAAAAAGCAAGAGAATTTACGGGGAAAGCATCCTTTGTGAAGTTTTGAGTCAAAATAAAAAAAGTGTACAGCAGGCGCTGGGAAGCATTTTTAAGCAATAAAAACAAGAAATGTGTGTAAAACTCCAACCAAAGCTTTTGGATTCAAACCACTGTCTGTAACTAGTATATAGGGGAGAGTTTTACGAATAAATGCAAGATAATTTACTTGGAAAGCATCCTTTGTGAAGTTATGAGTCAAAATAAAAAAAGTGTGCAGCAGAGGGAGCTGGGAAGCATTTTTAAGCAATAAAAACTGCAAATGTGTGTAAAACTCCAACCAAAGCTTTGGGATTCAAACCACTGCCTGTAACTAGTATATAGGGGAGAGTTTTACTCTTAAATGCAAGAGAATTTACTTGGAAAGCATCCTTTGTGAAGTTATGAGTCAAAATAAAAAAAGTGTACAGCAGGCGGTGGGAAGCATTTTTAAGCAATAAAAACTGCAAATGTTTGTAAAAGTCCAACCAAAGCTTTGGGATTCAAACCACTGCCTGTAACTAGTATAAAGGGGAGAGTTTTACTCTAAAAAGCAAGAGAATGTACTGGGAAAGCATCCTTTGTGAAGTTATGAGTCAAAATAAAAAAAGTGTACAGCACGCGCTGGGAAGCATTTTTCAGCAATAAAAACTGCAAATGTGTGTAAAACTCCAACCAAAGCTTTGGGATTCAAACCACTGCCCGTAACTAGTATAACGGGGAGAGTTATACTCCAAAAAACAAGAGACTTTACTTGGAAAGCATCCTTTGTGAAGTTATGAGTCAAAATTAAAAAAAGTGTACAGCAGGCGCTGGGAAGCATTTTTAAGCAATAAAAACAGCCAATGTTTGTTAAACTCCAACCAAAGCTTTGGGATTCAAACCACTGCCTGTAACTCGTATAAAGGGGAGAGTTTTATTCTAAAAAGCAAGAGAATTTACTGGGAAAGCATCTTTGTGAAGTTATGAGTTACAAAAAAAAAAAGTGTACAGCAGGCGCTGGGAAGCATTTTTAAGCAAGAAAAACTGCAAATGTTTGTAAAAGTCCAACCAAAGCTTTGGGATTCAAACCACTGCCTGTAACTAGTATAAAGGGGAGAGTTTTACTCTAAAAAGCAAGAGAATGTACTGGGAAAGCTTCCTTTGTGAAGTTATGAGTCAAATAAAAAATGTGTACAGCAGGCGCTGGGAAGCATTTTTCAGCAATAAAAACTGCAAATGTGTGTAAAACTCCAACCAAAGGTTTGGGATTCAAACCACTGCCTGTAACTAGTGTAAAGGGGAGAGTTTTTCTCTAAAATGCAAGAGAATTTACTTGGAAATCATCCTTTGTGAAGTTTTGAGTCAAAAAAAAGAATGTGTACAGTCGGTGCTGGGAAGCATTTTTAAGCAATAAAAACAGCAAATGTGTGTAAAACTCCAACCAAAACTTTGGGATTCAAACCACTACCTGTAACTAGTATAAAGGGGAGAGTTTTCCTCTAAAAAGCAAGAGAATTTTCTGGGAAAGCATCCTTTGTGAAGTTATGATTCAAAATTTAAAAAAGTGGACAGCAGGCGCTGGGAAGGATTTTTCAGCAATAAAAACTGCAAATGTTTATAAAACTCCAACCAAAGCTTTGGGATTCAAACCACTGCCTGTAACTAGTATAAAGGGGAGAGTTTTACTCTAAAATGCAAGAGAATTTACTTGGAAAGCATACTTTGTGAAGTTAGGAGTTTCAATAAAAAAAGTGTACAGCAGAGGGAGCTGGGGAGCATTTTTAAGCAATAAAAACAGCAAATGTTTGTTAAATTCCAACCAAAGCTTTGGGATTCAAACCACTGCCTGTAACTCGTATAAAGGGGAGAGTTTTACTCTAAAAAGCAAGAGACTTTACTGGGAAAGCATCCTTTGTGAAGTCATGAGTTTCAATAAAAAAAGTGTACAGCAGAGGGAGCTGGGAAGCATTTTTAAGCAATAAAAACTGCAAACGTGTGTAAAACTCCAACCAAAGCTTTGGGATTCAAACCACTGCCTGTAACTAGTATAAAGGGGAGAGTTTTACTCTAAAAAGCAAGAGAATGTACTGGGAAAGCATCCTTTGTGAAGTTATGAGTCAAAATAAAAAAAGTGTACAGCACGCGCTGGGAAGCATTTTTCAGCAATAAAAACTGCAAATGTGTGTAAAACTCCAACCAAAGCTTTGGGATTCAAACCACTGCCCGTAACTAGTATAACGGGGAGAGTTATACTCCAAAAAACAAGAGACTTTACTTGGAAAGCATCATTTGTGAAGTTATGAGTCAAAATTAAAAAAAGTGTACAGCAGGCGCTGGGAAGCATTTTTAAGCAATAAAAACAGCCAATGTTTGTTAAACTCCAACCAAAGCTTTGGGATTCAAACCACTGCCTGTAACTCGTATAAAGGGGAGAGTTTTATTCTAAAAAGCAAGAGAATTTACTGGGAAAGCATCTTTGTGAAGTTATGAGTTACAAAAAAAAAAAGTGTACAGCAGGCGCTGGGAAGCATTTTTAAGCAATAAAAACAGCAAATGTGTGTAAAACTCCAACCAAAACTTTGGGATTCAAACCACTGCCTGTAACTAGTATAAAGGGGAGAGTTTTCCTCTAAAAAGCAAGAGAATTTTCTGGGAAAGCATCCTTTGGGAAGTTATGAGTTACAATAAAAAAAGTGTACAGCAGAGGGAGCTGGGGAGCATTTTTAAGTCATAAAAACAGCAAATGTGTGTAAAACTCCAACCAAAGCTTTGGGATTCAAACCACTGCCCGTAACTAGTATAACGGGGAGAGTTATACTCCAAAAAACAAGAGACTTTACTTGGAAAGCATCCTTTGTGAAGTTATGATTCAAAATTTAAAAAAGTGGACAGCAGGCGCTGGGAAGGATTTTTCAGCAATAAAAACTGCAAATGTTTATAAAACTCCAACCAAAGCTTTTGGATTCAAACCACTGCCTGTAACTAGTATAAAGGGGAGAGTTTTACTCGAAAATGCAAGAGAATTTACTTGGAAATCATCCTTTGTGAAGTTTTGAGTAAAAAAAAAGAATGTGTACAGTCGGTGCTGGGAAGCATTTTTAAGCAATAAAAACAGTAAATGTGTGTAAAACTCCAACCAAAGCTTTGGGATTCAAACCACTGCCTGTAACTAGTATAAAGGGGAGAGTTTTACTCTAAAATGCAAGAGAATTTACTTGGAAAGCATACTTTGTGAAGTTAGGAGTTTCAATAAAAAAAGTGTACAGCAGAGGGAGCTGGGGAGCATTTTTAAGCAATAAAAACAGCAAATGTTTGTTAAATTCCAACCAAAGCTTTGGGATTCAAACCACTGCCTGTAACTAGTATAAAGGGGAGAGTTCTACTCTAAAAAGCAAGATAGTTTACTGGGAAAGCATCCTTTGTGAAGTTATGAGTTTCAATAAAAAAAGTATACAGCAGAGGGAGCTGGGTAGCATTTTTAAGCAATAAAAACAGCAAATGTTTGTAAAACTCCAACCAAAGCTTTGGGATTCAAATCACTGCCTGTAACTAGTATAAAGGGGAGAGTTTTATTCTAAAAAGCAAGAAAATTTACTGGGAAACCATCCTTTGTGAAGTTATGAGTTACAATAAAAAAAGTGTACAGCAGAGGGAGCTGGGAAGCATTTTTAAGCAATAGAAACTGCAAATGTGTGTAAAACTCCAACCAAAGCTTCGGGATTCAAACCACTGCCTGTAACTAGTATAAAGGGGAGAGTTTTATTCTCAAAAGCAAGAGAATTTACTGGGAAAGCATCCTTTGTGTAGTTATGAGTTACAATAAAAAAAGTGTACAGCAGAGGGAGCTGGGAAGCATTTTTAAGCAATAAAAACTGCAAATGTGTGTAAAACTCCAACCAAAGCTTTGGGAATAAAACCACTGCCCGTAACTAGTATAACGGGGAGAGTTATACTCCAAAAAACAAGAGACTTTATTTGGAAAGCATCCTTTGTGAAGTTATGAGTCAAAATTTAAAAAAAGTGTACAGCAGGCGCTGGGAAGCATTTTTAAGCAATAAAAACAGCAAATGTGTGTAAAACTCCAACCAAAGCTTTGGGATTCAAACCACTGCCTATAACTAGTATAAAGGGGAGAGTTTTACTCTAAAAAGCAAGAGACTTTACTGGGAAAGCATCCTTTGTGAATTTAAAAGTGAAAATAAAAAAAAGTGTACAGCAGAGGGAGCTGGGGAGCATTTTTAAGCAATAAAAACTGTAAATGTGTGTAAAACTCCAACCAAAGCTTTGGGATTCAAACCACTGCCTATAACTAGTATAAAGGGGAGAGTTTTACTCTAAAAAGCAAGAGACTTTACTGGGAAAGCATCCTTTGTGAATTTAAAAGTGAAAATAAAAAAGTGTACAGCAGACGCTGCGAAGCATTTTTAAGCAATAAAAACAGCAAATGTGTCTCAAACTCCAACCAAAGCTTTGGGATTCAATCCGCTGCCTGTAACTAGTATAAAGGGGAGAGTTCTACTCGAAAAGGCAAGATAATTTACTGGGAAAGCATCCTTTGTGAAGTTATGAGTTAAAGTAAAAAAAAGTGTACAGCAGGTGCTGGGAAGCATTTTTAAGCAATAAAAACTGCAAATGTGTGTAAAACTCCAACCAAAGCTTTGGGATTCAAACCAATGCCTGTAATTAGTATAAAGGGGAGAGTTTTACTCTAAAAAACAAGAGAATTTACTTGGAAAGCATCCTTTGTGAAGTTATGAGTCAAAATGAAAAAGTTTCAGCAATAAAAACTGCAAATGTTTGTAAAACTCCAACCAAAGCTTTGGGATTCAAACCACTGCCTGTAACTAGTATAAAGGGGAGAGTTTTATTCTAAAAAGCAAGAGAATTTACTAGGAAACCATCCTTTGTGAAGTTATGAGTTACAATAAAAAAAGTGTACAGCAGAGGGAGCTGGGAAGCATTTTTAAGAAATAAAAACTGCAAATGTGTGTAAAACTCCAACCAAAGCTTTGGGATACAAACCACTGCCTGTAACTAGTATAAAGGGGAGAGTTTTACTCGAAAAAGCAAGAGACTTTACTGGGAAAGCATCCTTTGTGAAGTTATAAGTGAAAATAAAAAAAGTGTACAGCAGGCGCTGGGAAGCATTTTTAAGCAATAAAAACAGCAAATGTGTGTAAAACTCCAACCAAAGCTTTGGGATTCAAACCACTGCTTGTAACTCGGATAAAGGGGAGAGTTTTACTCTAAAAAGCAAGAGACTTTACTGGGAAACCATCCTTTGTGAATTTAAAAGTGAAAATACAAGAAGTGTACAGCAGGCGCTGCGAAGCATTTTTAAGCAATAAAAACAGTAAATGTGTGTCAAACTCCAACCAAAGCTTTGGGATTCAATCCGCTGCCTGTAACTAGTATAAAGGGGAGAGTTATACTCCAAAAAACAAGAGACTTTACTTGGAAAGCATACTTTGTGAAGTTATGAGTCAAAATAAAAAAAGTGTACAGCAGGCGCTGGGAAGCATTTTTCAGCAATAAAAACTGCAAATGTGTGTTAAACTCCAACCAAAGCTTTGGGAATAAAACCACTGCCCGTAACTAGTATAACGGGGAGAGTTATACTCCAAAAAACAAGAGACTTTACTTGGAAAGCATCCTTTGTGAAGTTATGAGTCAAAATTAAAAAAAGTGTACAGCAGGCGCTGGGAAGCATTTTTAAGCAATAAAAACAGCAAATGTGTGTAAAATTCCAACCAAAGCTTTGGGATTCAAACCACTGCCTGTAACTAGTATAAAGGGGAGAGTTTTACTCTAAAATGCAAGAGAATTTACTTGGAAAGCATACTTTGTGAAGTTATGAGTTTCAATAAAAAAAAGTGTACAGCAGAGGGAGCTGGGGAGCATTTTTAAGCAATAAAAACTGCAAATGTGTGTAAAACTCCAACCAAAGCTTTGGGATTCATTCCGCTGCCTGTAACTAGTATAAAGGGGAGAATTCTACTCGAAAAGGCAAGAGAATTTACTGGGAAAGCATCCTTTGTGAAGTTATGAGTTAAAGTAAAAAAAAGTGTACAGCAGGTGCTGGGAAGCATTTTTAAGCAATAAAAACTGCAAATGTGTGTAAAACTCCAACCAAAGCTTTGGGATTCAAACCACTGCCAGTAACTGGTATGAAGGGGAGAGTTTTACTCTAAAAAACAAGAGAATTTACTTGGAAAGCATCCTTTGTGAAGTTATGAGTCAAAATGAAAAAGTTTCAGCAATAAAAACTGCAAATGTTTGTAAAACTCCAACCAAAGCTTTGGGATTCAAACCACTGCCTGTAACTAGTATAAAGGGGAGAGTTTTACTCGAAAAAGGAAGAGAATTTACTAGGTAACCATCCTTTGTGAAGTTATGAGTTAAAATAAAAAAAGTGTACAGCAGAGGGAGCTGGGAAGCATTTTTAAGAAATAAAAACTGCAAATGTGTGTAAAACTCCAACCAAAGCTTTGGGATACAAACCACTGCCTGTAACTAGTATAAAGGGGAGAGTTTTACTCGAAAAAGGAAGAGAATTTACTGGGAAACCATCCTTTGTGAATTTAAAAGTGAAAATACAAAAAGTGTAAAGCAGGCGCTGCGAAGCATTTTTAAGCAATAAAAACGGCAAATGTGTGTAAAACTCCAACCAAAGCTTTGGGATTCAAACCACTTCCTGTAACTAGTATAAAGCGTAGAGTTTTACTCTAAAAAGCAAGAGAATGTATTGGGAAAGCATCCTTTGTGAAGTTATGAGTCAAAATAAAAAAAGTGTACAGCAGGCGCTGGGAAGCATTTTTCAGCAATAAAAACTGCAAATGTTTGTAAAACTCCAACCAAAGCTTTGGGATTAAAACCACTGCCTGTAACTAGTGTAAAGGGGAGAGTTTTACTCTAAAATGCAAGAGAATTTACTTGGAAAGCATACTTTGTGAAGTTATGAGTCAAAATAAAAAAAGTGTACAGCAGGCGCTGGGAAGCATTTTTCAGCAATAAAAACTGCAAATGTGTGTAAAACTCCAACCAAAGCTTTGGGATTCAAACCACTGCCTGTAACTAGTGTAAAGGGGAGAGTTTTACTCTAAAATGCAAGAGAATTTACTTGGAAAGCATACTTTGTGAAGTTATGAGTCAAAATAAAAAAAGTGTACAGCATGCGCTGGGAAGCATTTTTAAGCAATAAAAACAGCAAATGTGTGTAAAACTCCAACCAAAGCTTTGGGATTCAAACCACTGCCTGTAACTAGTATAACCGGGAGAGTTATACTCTAAAAAGCAAGAGAATTTACGGGGAAAGCATCCTTTTTGAAGTTTTGAGTCAAAATAAAAAAAGTGTACAGCAGGCGCTGGGAAGCATTTTTAAGCAATAAAAACAAGAAATGTGTGTAAAACTCCAACCAAAGCTTTTGGATTCAAACCACTGTCTGTAACTAGTATATAGGGGAGAGTTTTACGAATAAATGCAAGATAATTTACTTGGAAAGCATCCTTTGTGAAGTTATGAGTCAAAATAAAAAAAGTGTGCAGCAGAGGGAGCTGGGAAGCATTTTTAAGCAATAAAAACTGCAAATGTGTGTAAAACTCCAACCAAAGCTTTGGGATTCAAACCACTGCCTGTAACTAGTATATAGGGAAGAGTTTTACTCTTAAATGCAAGAGAATTTACTTGGAAAGCATCCTTTGTGAAGTTATGAGTCAAAATAAAAAAAGTGTACAGCAGGCGCTGGGAAGCATTTTTAAGCAATAAAAACTGCAAATGTTTGTAAAAGTCCAACCAAAGCTTTGGGATTCAAACCACTGCCTGTAACTAGTATAAAGGGGAGAGTTTTACTCTAAAAAGCAAGAGAATGTACTGGGAAAGCATCCTTTGTGAAGTTATGAGTCAAAATAAAAAAAGTGTACAGCACGCGCTGGGAAGCATTTTTCAGCAATAAAAACTGCAAATGTGTGTAAAACTCCAACCAAAGCTTTGGGATTCAAACCACTGCCCGTAACTAGTATAACGGGGAGAGTTATACTCCAAAAAACAAGAGACTTTACTTGGAAAGCATCCTTTGTGAAGTTATGAGTCAAAATTAAAAAAAGTGTACAGCAGGCGCTGGGAAGCATTTTTAAGCAATAAAAACAGCCAATGTTTGTTAAACTCCAACCAAAGCTTTGGGATTCAAACCGCTGCCTGTAACTCGTATAAAGGGGAGAGTTTTATTCTAAAAAGCAAGAGAATTTACTGGGAAAGCATCTTTGTGAAGTTATGAGTTACAAAAAAAAAAAGTGTACAGCAGGCGCTGGGAAGCATTTTTAAGCAAGAAAAACTGCAAATGTTTGTAAAAGTCCAACCAAAGCTTTGGGATTCAAACCACTGCCTGTAACTAGTATAAAGGGGAGAGTTTTACTCTAAAAAGCAAGAGAATGTACTGGGAAAGCTTCCTTTGTGAAGTTATGAGTCAAATAAAAAAAGTGTACAGCAGGCGCTGGGAAGCATTTTTCAGCAATAAAAACTGCAAATGTGTGTAAAACTCCAACCAAAGGTTTGGGATTAAAACCACTGCCTGTAACTAGTGTAAAGGGGAGAGTTTTACTCTAAAATGCAAGAGAATTTACTTGGAAAGCATACTTTGTGAAGTTATGAGTCAAAATAAAAAAAGTGTACAGCAGGCGCTGGGAAGCATTTTTCAGCAATAAAAACTGCAAATGTGTGTAAAACTCCAACCAAAGCTTTGGGATTCAAACCACTGCCTGTAACTAGTGTAAAGGGGAGAGTTTTACTCTAAAATGCAAGAGAATTTACTTGGAAAGCATACTTTGTGAAGTTATGAGTCAAAATAAAAAAAGTGTACAGCATGCGCTGGGAAGCATTTTTAAGCAATAAAAACAGCAAATGTGTGTAAAACTCCAACCAAAGCTTTGGGATTCAAACCACTGCCTGTAACTAGTATAACCGGGAGAGTTATACTCTAAAAAGCAAGAGAATTTACGGGGAAAGCATCCTTTGTGAAGTTTTGAGTCAAAATAAAAAAAGTGTACAGCAGGCGCTGGGAAGCATTTTTAAGCAATAAAAACAAGAAATGTGTGTAAAACTCCAACCAAAGCTTTTGGATTCAAACCACTGTCTGTAACTAGTATATAGGGGAGAGTTTTACGAATAAATGCAAGATAATTTACTTGGAAAGCATCCTTTGTGAAGTTATGAGTCAAAATAAAAAAAGTGTGCAGCAGAGGGAGCTGGGAAGCATTTTTAAGCAATAAAAACTGCAAATGTGTGTAAAACTCCAACCAAAGCTTTGGGATTCAAACCACTGCCTGTAACTAGTATATAGGGGAGAGTTTTACTCTTAAATGCAAGAGAATTTACTTGGAAAGCATCCTTTGTGAAGTTATGAGTCAAAATAAAAAAAGTGTACAGCAGGCGCTGGGAAGCATTTTTAAGCAATAAAAACTGCAAATGTTTGTAAAAGTCCAACCAAAGCTTTGGGATTCAAACCACTGCCTGTAACTAGTATAAAGGGGAGAGTTTTACTCTAAAAAGCAAGAGAATGTACTGGGAAAGCATCCTTTGTGAAGTTATGAGTCAAAATAAAAAAAGTGTACAGCACGCGCTGGGAAGCATTTTTCAGCAATAAAAACTGCAAATGTGTGTAAAACTCCAACCAAAGCTTTGGGATTCAAACCACTGCCCGTAACTAGTATAACGGGGAGAGTTATACTCCAAAAAACAAGAGACTTTACTTGGAAAGCATCCTTTGTGAAGTTATGAGTCAAAATTAAAAAAAGTGTACAGCAGGCGCTGGGAAGCATTTTTAAGCAATAAAAACAGCCAATGTTTGTTAAACTCCAACCAAAGCTTTGGGATTCAAACCACTGCCTGTAACTCGTATAAAGGGGAGAGTTTTATTCTAAAAAGCAAGAGAATTTACTGGGAAAGCATCTTTGTGAAGTTATGAGTTACAAAAAAAGAAAGTGTACAGCAGGCGCTGGGAAGCATTTTTAAGCAAGAAAAACTGCAAATGTTTGTAAAAGTCCAACCAAAGCTTTGGGATTCAAACCACTGCCTGTAACTAGTATAAAGGGGAGAGTTTTACTCTAAAAAGCAAGAGAATGTACTGGGAAAGCTTCCTTTGTGAAGTTATGAGTCAAATAAAAAAAGTGTACAGCAGGCGCTGGGAAGCATTTTTCAGCAATAAAAACTGCAAATGTGTGTAAAACTCCAACCAAAGGTTTGGGATTCAAACCACTGCCTGTAACTAGTGTAAAGGGGAGAGTTTTACTCTAAAATGCAAGAGAATTTACTTGGAAATCATCCTTTGTGAAGTTTTGAGTCAAAAAAAAGAATGTGTACAGTCGGTGCTGGGAAGCATTTTTAAGCAATAAAAACAGCAAATGTGTGTAAAACTCCAACCAAAACTTTGGGATTCAAACCACTACCTGTAACTAGTATAAAGGGGAGAGTTTTCCTCTAAAAAGCAAGAGAATTTTCTGGGAAAGCATCCTTTGTGAAGTTATGATTCAAAATTTAAAAAAGTGGACAGCAGGCGCTGGGAAGGATTTTTCAGCAATAAAAACTGCAAATGTTTATAAAACTCCA
This sequence comes from Phycodurus eques, assembly GCF_024500275.1. Lineage (NCBI taxonomy): Eukaryota > Metazoa > Chordata > Actinopteri > Syngnathiformes > Syngnathidae > Phycodurus > Phycodurus eques. Next base: position 4,524 of record NW_026904276.1, on the reverse strand, counting down.
ACCAAAGCTTTGGGATTCAAACCACTGCCTGTAACTAGTATAAAGGGGAGAGTTTTACTCTAAAATGCAAGAGAATTTACTTGGAAAGCATACTTTGTGAAGTTAGGAGTTTCAATAAAAAAAGTGTACAGCAGAGGGAGCTGGGGAGCATTTTTAAGCAATAAAAACAGCAAATGTTTGTTAAATTCCAACCAAAGCTTTGGGATTCAAACCACTGCCTGTAACTCGTATAAAGGGGAGAGTTTTACTCTAAAAAGCAAGAGACTTTACTGGGAAAGCATCCTTTGTGAAGTCATGAGTTTCAATAAAAAAAGTGTACAGCAGAGGGAGCTGGGAAGCATTTTTAAGCAATAAAAACTGCAAACGTGTGTAAAACTCCAACCAAAGCTTTGGGATTCAAACCACTGCCTGTAACTAGTATAAAGGGGAGAGTTTTACTCTAAAAAGCAAGAGAATGTACTGGGAAAGCATCCTTTGTGAAGTTATGAGTCAAAATAAAAAAAGTGTACAGCACGCGCTGGGAAGCATTTTTCAGCAATAAAAACTGCAAATGTGTGTAAAACTCCAACCAAAGCTTTGGGATTCAAACCACTGCCCGTAACTAGTATAACGGGGAGAGTTATACTCCAAAAAACAAGAGACTTTACTTGGAAAGCATCATTTGTGAAGTTATGAGTCAAAATTAAAAAAAGTGTACAGCAGGCGCTGGGAAGCATTTTTAAGCAATAAAAACAGCCAATGTTTGTTAAACTCCAACCAAAGCTTTGGGATTCAAACCACTGCCTGTAACTCGTATAAAGGGGAGGGTTTTATTCTAAAAAGCAAGAGAATTTACTGGGAAAGCATCTTTGTGAAGTTATGAGTTACAAAAAAAAAAAGTGTACAGCAGGCGCTGGGAAGCATTTTTAAGCAATAAAAACAGCAAATGTGTGTAAAACTCCAACCAAAACTTTGGGATTCAAACCACTGCCTGTAACTAGTATAAAGGGGAGAGTTTTCCTCTAAAAAGCAAGAGAATTTTCTGGGAAAGCATCCTTTGGGAAGGTATGAGTTACAATAAAAAAAGTGTACAGCAGAGGGAGGTGGGAAGCATTTTTAAGCAATAAAAACTGCAAATGTGTGTAAAACTCCAACCAAAGCTTTGGGATTCAAACCACTGCCTGTAACTAGTATAAAGGGTAGAGTTTTACTCTAAAATGCAAGAGAATTTTCTTGGAAATCATCCTTTGTGAAGTTATGAGTTACAATAAAAAAAGTGTACAGCAGAGGGAGCTGGGGAGCATTTTTAAGTCATAAAAACAGCAAATGTGTGTAAAACTCCAACCAAAGCTTTGGGATTCAAACCACTGCCCGTAACTAGTATAACGGGGAGAGTTATACTCCAAAAAACAAGAGACTTTACTTGGAAAGCATCCTTTGTGAAGTTATGATTCAAAATTTAAAAAAGTGGACAGCAGGCGCTGGGAAGGATTTTTCAGCAATAAAAACTGCAAATGTTTATAAAACTCCAACCAAAGCTTTTGGATTCAAACCACTGCCTGTAACTAGTATAAAGGGGAGAGTTTTACTCGAAAATGCAAGAGAATTTACTTGGAAATCATCCTTTGTGAAGTTTTGAGTAAAAAAAAAGAATGTGTACAGTCGGTGCTGGGAAGCATTTTTAAGCAATAAAAACAGTAAATGTGTGTAAAACTCCAACCAAAGCTTTGGGATTCAAACCACTGCCTGTAACTAGTATAAAGGGGAGAGTTTTACTCTAAAATGCAAGAGAATTTACTTGGAAAGCATACTTTGTGAAGTTAGGAGTTTCAATAAAAAAAGTGTACAGCAGAGGGAGCTGGGGAGCATTTTTAAGCAATAAAAACAGCAAATGTTTGTTAAATTCCAACCAAAGCTTTGGGATTCAAACCACTGCCTGTAACTAGTATAAAGGGGAGAGTTCTACTCTAAAAAGCAAGAAAATTTACTGGGAAACCATCCTTTGTGAAGTTATGAGTTTCAATAAAAAAAGTGTACAGCAGAGGGAGCTGGGGAGCATTTTTAAGCAATAAAAACAGCAAATGTTTGTAAAACTCCAACCAAAGCTTTGGGATTCAAACCACTGCCTGTAACTAGTATAAAGGGGAGAGTTCTACTCTAAAAAGCAAGAAAATTTACTGGGAAACCATCCTTTGTGAAGTTATGAGTTACAATAAAAAAAGTGTACAGCAGAGGGAGCTGGGAAGCATTTTTAAGCAATAGAAACTGCAAATGTGTGTAAAACTCCAACCAAAGCTTTGGGATTCAAACCACTGCCTGTAACTAGTATAAAGGGGAGAGTTTTATTCTCAAAAGCAAGAGAATTTACTGGGAAAGCATCCTTTGTGTAGTTATGAGTTACAATAAAAAAAAGTGTACAGCAGAGGGAGCTGGGAAGCATTTTTAAGCAATAAAAACTGCAAATGTGTGTAAAACTCCAACCAAAGCTTTGGGAATAAAACCACTGCCCGTAACTAGTATAACGGGGAGAGTTATACTCCAAAAAACAAGAGACTTTATTTGGAAAGCATCCTTTGTGAAGTTATGAGTCAAAATTTAAAAAAAGTGTACAGCAGGCGCTGGGAAGCATTTTTAAGCAATAAAAACAGCAAATGTGTGTAAAACTCCAACCAAAGCTTTGGGATTCAAACCACTGCCTGTAACTAGTATAAAGGGGAGAGTTTTACTCTAAAACGCAAGAGAATTTACTTGGAAAGCATACTTTGTGAAGTTATGAGTTTCAATAAAAAAAGTGTACAGCAGAGGGAGCTGGGGAGCATTTTTAAGCAATAAAAACTGCAAATGTGTGTAAAACTCCAACCAAAGCTTTGGGATTCAAACCACTGCTTGTAACTCGGATAAAGGGGAGAGTTTTACTCTAAAAAGCAAGAGACTTTACTGGGAAAGCATCCTTTGTGAATTTAAAAGTGAAAATAAAAAAGTGTACAGCAGACGCTGCGAAGCATTTTTAAGCAATAAAAACAGCAAATGTGTCTCAAACTCCAACCAAAGCTTTGGGATTCAATCCGCTGCCTGTAACTAGTATAAAGGGGAGAGTTCTACTCGAAAAGGCAAGATAATTTACTGGGAAAGCATCCTTTGTGAAGTTATGAGTTAAAGTAAAAAAAAGTGTACAGCAGGTTTTGGGAAGCATTTTTAAGCAATAAAAACTACAAATGTGTGTAAAACTCCAACCAAAGCTTTGGGATTCAAACCAATGCCTGTAACTAGTATAAAGGGGAGAGTTTTACTCTAAAAAACAAGAGAATTTACTTGGAAAGCATCCTTTGTGAAGTTATGAGTCATAATGAAAAAGTTTCAGCAATAAAAACTGCAAATGTTTGTAAAACTCCAACCAAAGCTTTGGGATTCAAACCACTGCCTGTAACTAGTGTAAAGGGGAGAGTTTTACTCTAAAATGCAAGAGAATTTACTTGGAAATCATCCTTTGTGAAGTTATGAGTTACAATAAAAAAAGTGTACAGCAGGCGCTGGGAAGCATTTTTAAGCAATAAAAACAGCAAATGTGTGTAAAACTCCAACCAAAGCTTTGGGATTCAAACCACTGCTTGTAACTCGGATAAAGGGGAGAGTTTTACTCTAAAAAGCAAGAGACTTTACTGGGAAACCATCCTTTGTGAATTTAAAAGTGAAAATACAAGAAGTGTACAGCAGGCGCTGCGAAGCATTTTTAAGCAATAAAAACAGTAAATGTGTGTCAAACTCCAACCAAAGCTTTGGGATTCAATCCGCTGCCTGTAACTAGTATAAAGGGGAGAATTCTACTCGAAAAGGCAAGAGAATTTACTGGGAAAGCATCCTTTGTGAAGTTATGAGTTAAAGTCAAAAAAAGTGTACAGCAGGTGCTGGGAAGCATTTTTAAGCAATAAAAACTGCAAATGTGTGTAAAACTCCAACCAAAGCTTTGGGATTCAAAGCACTTCCTGGAACTAGTATAAAGGGTAGAGATTTACTCTAAAAAGCAAGAGAATGTACTGGGAAAGCATCCTTTGTGAAGTTATGATTCAAAATAAAAAAAGTGTACAGCAGGCGCTGGGAAGCATTTTTCAGCAATAAAAACTGCAAATGTTTGTAAAACTCCAACCAAAGCTTTGGGATTAAAACCACTGCCCGTAACTCGTATAACGGGAAGAGTTATACTCCAAAAAACAAGAGACTTTACTTGGAAAGCATACTTTGTGAAGTTATGAGTCAAAATAAAAAAAGTGTACAGCAGGCGCTGGGAAGCATTTTTCATTAATAAAAACTGCAAATGTGTGTTAAACTCCAACCAAAGCTTTGGGAATAAAACCACTGCCCGTAACTAGTATAACGGGGAGAGTTATACTCCAAAAAACAAGAGACTTTACTTGGAAAGCATCCTTTGTGAAGTTATGAGTCAAAATTAAAAAAAGTGTACAGCAGGCGCTGGGAAGCATTTTTAAGCAATAAAAACAGCCAATGTTTGTTAAACTCCAACCAAAGCTTTGGGATTCAAACCACTGC
>NW_026904275.1:0-49364 GCF_024500275.1 Phycodurus eques | reverse complement strand
TGTTTCAATCAGTTGTTTGTCGTCAGAGTGTCGTTGGAAAAGAGAATTGGCACTGAACCGGCCCTCCCAATCATCCCATTATACCTAATTAACTACATGTACTCTTCGCAATAACTGCAGTTGTTCCTGTCCCACTGCCAGCAAATATTGAACGTGTTTTGTTTGTTCCTGACTGAGGAACAGGACATGGGTAGATCACACAGTGGTCTCCCCATCTGACCCCGATGGAGCAGCAGCACTCCTGCTTGGTGATGTTGGTGGCCAGGACGCTGCCACAAAACATGGTATCATCCAGGTTCAGGTACTACTCCTTCTTCTGATCTGCTACCATTTGTGGTGCTTCCGGTTGGGGAGGAGGGCAAACATGATGAGAGGTCAGCATCTGACGTGCCCTTGGAAACAGATTGCTAAGAGTCATTACCCAGCAACAACAGAAACATAATGAATAAAGCAATTGTGTGACAATGATGTTATGGTTTGCTGGAAGATCATTGCACTTGTTAAGCTCCGATGTCATCCCCTATCTCTCACGCACCCTTCTTCTCACCCTCCTCAGTCCGAGTTCCCTGAGGAAGAGGGGCTCCGCTTAACCCTGAACAGCCTGAGTGCTGAGCCTCACAAACTGGATGACATCCACTGGATCTGTCCACTAATGCACTGTGTTGAGGAGGTAAGGATTGCGAAACACCCTGGCGTGCGTGCTTGTGTGCGTTGTGCCACGTGTGATTGTGTGTGCATCCAGGGGTTGGTGCGTCCCAGTAGTAAAAGCAGCATAAAGCTTAAGATCATGCCAAGGTGAAGAGGGAGAAGGAAAAGCTCCACAAGCAGAAGTCAAACAGCTCGCTCTCAGGTTGGAACAGCCGATAAAACACACCCAAAGTCATCGAGCAGACAAATCGGAATTTGGACTGTTGTTTTGAGCAGGTTACTTTGCTTCCCTCTAGTGGCCTGCTGAGGTAAAATTTGCAGCTGCATGGCCAGCGACTTGAAGCTGCTTTCACACAGAGATGTCAGCGTGCCAGCTCCGATTGTTTTCAACACAAAGTAGCATGTGTAGTGAGTCTTCTTAAAATGAATACCTCTCTGACATTTTCAATCCAAAAAGTATTTTATAAATGATAATTGGTCCTGAAGTTGTGGCGAGTTGTTAAAGATGTACTGTTTTTAGAAGAACTTTTGTAAATCATTTTTGTGCGCATGTGTATATAGAGTACATATTGCGGGCATCGGGCCAAAATCTTCCATGTCCAAATTTAGTCCGTCCATCCATCCATTTTCAACACCGCTTATCCCGGTAAAGGTCGTGGGGCGCTGCGCCGGAGCCTATCCCAGCTGACTTTGGGCGAAAGGCGGACTACGCCCTGAACTGGTCCCCAGTCAGTTGCAGGGCACATATAGACAGGGACAACCATTCGCACTCACATTCACACCATCACTGAGTGGGAACTGAACCCACGCTGCCCGCACCAAAGTCAGGCGAGTGCACCACTACACCATCAGTGACTTACCCAAATCTCTTCAATTTCATATTTTTTCACCAATTGATACTGTTGTTCAGTCCACACGTGGGACTGTTATTCTTACAAATGACTCAGCGTTGTAAATTGCTTGCTCTTTGATGATACAGTGTTAATAAAGACGTAGTTATTTTGTTTTCCTGAAAAGTAATGGTTTTGTACATGCAAGTATTCCACCCAACGGCAATGATATCCAACCGATAGGATACAGCGTGGTTTTTGTACGAGCGCGCATTTGGAGTTTGTAATCGCTTGTGGTCGTGCCGCTTTAGGAACACGGGATGTCAAGTGTGTAAGACTCCTGAAGCAGAGTCGCCAGGCAACCGATGATCTTTTCCGGCCCCTAACCTTGACCGCCGCGAGTGAGGAGATGCCGTCCTCTTATCTGCCGGCACCCGCTGTCCTGACTGTGGCGTACGCGGCAAGGGTTAGCTGTTTTGCGTTTCCTTACTGTGCAGTTTTTTTTCGAAGCGGTGTCACTCGCATTGCTCCTCCACTGGCCTGCTGTGCTAATGAAAGAGCCTATAATTATGTCATTTTGTCATAAACAGTGTCTACACGTTGCTTGTATGCAGCAGACTACAGCCATCTTTTAGAAACAACACGATGGAAACCGCCTTCAGACTGAAATGAGACTTCGGGGACACCTTGTTTCTACGCCACGCAACCTTCAATGACACCAGAAGCCGATGTGCAGAAATCTTGGCCGTTGAACAGAAAAGAAAAACATTGAATGTATTTGTGTGTTGAGCTGTTAATAATACTACTGATAATAATACTGATAATGATGTGCACATGCAAGGTGCTCAATTGGTTTTGACTTTGTTTGGCTTGTCGTGACCTCAACTAAAGAGGTCATGGGGGTGGTTCATGATCAGCTGACTCTAGATGTAATGCACCAATGTGAATGTTTGCTTTGCTAGTAGTTCCCAATTGTTCTTATCGTCTTGCTCTCGTGGGTTTGCTGTCCAATCCCCCACCACCCCCCAGGTCCCCCCCCCCGTGCGTTCATAAACACGATAGGATCAATCAAGAAATCAAGTTGGCCAAATGGGCAAATTCGTCGTTTGCATAAGCATGTTTAGTGTAAGCAGATGCTTGCTGTGAGGGGGATACAAAATGATAGCGCGTGCAGGAACATGCTCGTTTCCGCTCACGGTCGAGCATTGCCAAGGTCCACTGTCGTCGGGTGCTGTTTCCGCATCCAGTGTGCGCTGCTGCCTTTTTGCCTTCAAGGCTTTTGTGGTGTTGTGCCAAGGAGAGCGACACACTCCAGTGGTGTGTGCAATGTGGCGTTCATTTCAAGTTTACTGTGTCTGGGCTCGCACTTCACAGACTCCTTGATGGGGGAAATGTGCGTGTACACGCATTTAGGACAAATTAGGTTAGGTTAAGAATATGAATTTTTATTTGTGATGAACTATTAAATATATAATGTAAAAATGCACGCCCATTGATGTGATCCATGGCTGTGGCGTTCCTGCTCCTGTGTCCACTGATGCGCTGGGCCAACGTGTTACCATGGTAACCACGCTATCCATTTGAAGCTTAAAGCCAAAGCTTAAGTAGACTCATGAATCACTTATTGATGAAGATAAAATGTTTGTGTACAATGTGTAACTTTTTGAAATTGTATCAACTTGTTCTGAACATATGATTGCAACGTGTATATTGGTTTTAAAAAGAAAGCTCATTGAAGGAAATATAGAATACTTTATATTCTAATATGTAATATAATATAGAGTTTCATGGTGTAACTAGTTTGGAAGGTAAGCAAGGATGTGTGCTGCAGTATAATCAAATAAGGGGGTAGGAGTTTATTGCAGGAAAGATGTCAAGGAAGAAGAGGACTGCGGGGGGCCACTATAGGCATTGAATTCAGGAATGTGGGACGCCGTCTGGAGGCGACACCTGGAGCCAGCTCAAATGGTCATCATTCTGCAGAACAACGATGACGTCAGATTAGACCACGGACCAATCAGACGACAGCGATTCCATACTGGCCCGTTTGAAACATGGTATAAGTCTGGGGTAGAATCAGATAGTTTTTGTTCGACTACTCTATCTCCTAAGGATAAGATAGGGATAGTTACGAACCCAGAGCTCTGCAAAATGTATCGACTCCTCTGTCAGGAATAAATTGGTTGGTTTTTAATACATTGTTATGAACGTGGTTCTTTCACGAAAACGAGCACGCTGGGAACCACGAGAGTCATAGGAGATTTTAAACACAGGTTCCTTCAGCACATACCTCAAAGTCTGCTAGCTTGATGTAAAGAAAAAACTAAAAATAAAAGAAAAACACCATTGACATGCTAACGTTAGCACCAACTGTCATGGCCCTGTGTTTCAAGTTGTCTTTCTTTGTGTTGCAGTGTCTGGGTGGGCGTGGACATCGGTGACGCACCTGTCATGCATTGTAATCAACAGCCTTTTTAGGGGGCACCGTGACAGTGTGTGGGTGTCGGATTATTCACTCGTTTTTACCCCGTGTTTGCCGCCGTTCTGACCGCTGTCCAAATTTAGGCTCAATACGATTATACCACACGGACCGTTTGTCGTGTCTCCCTGCGTTATCTGTTTTTGATTCTCTCTGGTTGTGAGTTCCTTTAGTTTCGTGTGTCTCGCCATCACATGCACTTCCATTTAATTAAAATTGTTCGGACCTCTGAACTGGAGTCTATTTTTTGGGATCTGCCCCTACGGCATTGCCGCTCGTGACATCAACAGTCACAATTTTATAACCCTTTAAGCAACGGATATTTAAACACATGCAGATAAAATAACAATAATCACAAGGCATATATTCTTCAACGCCTTCAAAAAACGAGTATTATAGCGACTTATTGAGTTAGTATTACAGCAGAAGAAGTCTATTCTTCTTCGTTTGTCCACATGACTATATTATACTGTACAGTACTACCTCCCGGTGACCAAGGTCGGCACACCAGAATATCTTATTAGTACGTCCAAACAGGTCTCTCTGCTGGTCACTTTACTTACAGTTGATTCACTTGTATGTGCGCACGTAGGCGTACACATAGTATTACTTTTTTTTTTTTTCATTTTGAAATATTTGTTTTCATTCTATTGTTTGCTTTGTTAATAAAGTTGAATTGGATTGGAAGCAATCCACCTCCATGTGAACCTTGTAAATGAAACCTACCTGGGATTTCAAATTTTCCCGTTGTTCGTTTGACTGCTGGTATTGTCACGTACGTGGTTAGGGCGAGGGCGAGTAACGCAAGGTAAGAACATGGTGGACCCAATTGCAGGGAGGCAAGGCAGGAGTGCAGGAGTCTCAAAATAATATTTAATCTTAGAAAAGGGAAAACTGAACAAAGTCCCACAACAGATACCAATCAAATCAAAGTAACAAAGAAACACTCAAATATCTAAAACTGGAAACAAACTATGACCTGTGAGTAAGACGTGGAATAGAAAGGGAAAATGACACCTGACAATGACATACCACAATGATAAAGACAACTGACGACTATGACATGGCAGAGACATGTGACAACGACAATGAACCGACAAGAACTGAAAGAAACCAGGTAACTAAATACAAACAGATAGACGAGACAACGAGGAACACCTGGACAAGACATGAGTGGCTGGAGAGAGCTGATTGGTTGACACAAAGCAGACGAGAACAGGTGGACACAACAACTTAATGAGCACACGACAAACATGGAACACAGGAAAACATGGAACAAAACTAAACACAACCCAAACCAAAACACAGACCATGACAGGTATGGGCGAGAAGCTCTGAGAGGGATATTTAAAAAAGTATTAATTAACCTGCTTCTTAAAATTGACTGACAAGGAATTACTAGGGTGTAAATAGTACCTTCGCTGGAAATTGTTTGCGGCCGTTGACCTGATTTCGTTTCTTCATTTTCTGGAGTTGAAAGACATACAGTTCATTCTTTGAACGAGGGAAGAGGGAAAATCTAATTAGTCGACACTGTCAAAACAGACAAGGACATAAGGAGACCAATCTCTGATCCTAATACTGTAATACTGTTATCTCAAGAAATTGTAATATGATCAGATTGGCCAGGGATATACTAAATAGAGGTTTCTGAAGATGCTAAGTAAATAGGGTGTTCTATGGAACATACATTTAGATTTCTGTTGCATTACAGCTTCCGACTATTCAAAACTGATAGACACTTGATAAAAACAGTTTTAAGGTTTGATCAATTTTATTGTTTGGATACAAATAGTTGGGTCTCTGGGGTGCCTGCTCAGCCTTCAAGTGTGAATTTATTGAAAAAATGTCTCTGGACGGTTGTGGGTTAGGAAATTGAGGCTGAACCCTTCCACCCCGATGGTTAAAGGCCTCCGGCTGACCGTCGGAGCGAAAGGGAGGTGCACTGGCCTTCCACCCTTGGAATCTCCCTCCACCTTGATTCCCCACTCCTGTCTGATATTTATTTTGGCCTCGGCGACCGTACCGGGCCACTGTCCATCCCTCATCCATCATTTTGTTGTAAATTTGTGTAATTTGTATTTTTATGAACACTTTTTTTGTTTTTTATACTTTTAGTTTTTTAATTTTTTTTGTTGTTTTAGTATATATTTTTGGAATGTTTTTGTATGTTTTGTTGTATTTTTTCAGTTTTTATTGTTTTTGTATCTGTTTCTTAGTTTTCTGTCTTTGTCATTCAGTTACGGATTTTCCTGTCGCCTTTGCTATATAATTAATAAATGTTCTATTGTCTAGTTTATAAATTGTATGTTCTACAATGAATTATCAGGTATAGTATTGATAATGTATGGATTGTTATTGTAAAGATGCCAAAAAAAATGTATTTTCAAAAAAAAAATTTTTAATAAAAAAATAAAAAATAATAAAGAAACTATCAAACAAAGTTGTTTTTATTCAATTATACTTGTCTTTATCCAATTCTGTCTTTGTGTGTGCCAACAACGTTTCGGCTTATGTCAAGCCTTCTTCAGGTTTTAGCACACAATTTCTACTATCCTACTGTTATATGAAGAGCTGTTGCTCGTTCGAAAGCAAAAGTGAAGTGACAAGATTTGGCTTGTTCCCTTTTTATAGCCTCTGTTTTAGTGACTCATTTTTAGTTTTTACCAGTGTATTTATTCCAATGTCCTTCCTTCACCAGTCTTATTCTTATATGTAATTAGTGTAAATAGTGTATATATGTGTTTTTAATTAATTAATTAATTAATTAATTAAATCGTGTATATTGTGTATATAGTAGGTTAGTAATTATTATTTTGTTTTTAATTCTGTAAGGGTTAGGGTTAGGTGAGGGGAACCGAGCCCTCCCTCTCCCGGACACAGGGACGTAATCCCCCTTCCAGGATCGGGAGGGGGGTGCACGGTCCTTCCCCCAACGCTCTCCTCCGTCCTCCCGTTCCCGTTCCTGGTGACGCGCCTGTTGGCGTCGTCGTCCATAGTGGACTTGGGTCCACTGTCCATTCCACATCTTTGTGTTTTTAATTTGTGTGTATATTTATCTTTTATCCAGTAATATGTATTTATTGTGGTGGATTCGCCTTTGCTATATAAATAATAATGGTTGTTTTCAATTATGCTATTTATTAGGTTAGATATGTATTGATAATGTATTTTTATATAATTGCAAAAAAAAACCAAAAAAATATTTTTTACAAAACCCAAAAATAACAAAAAAATGGCCAAATCTGAAATAAGCTGTGACTTCCGGTCCAATTCTGTGTGCCCAGACAACGTTTCGGCTCCTTGAGCCTTCCTCAGGTCTAATGGTGCACGGTCCATCCCCCTGCGCCATCCCCCGTCTCCCTTTCCCCACTCTTGGCGGCGAGCCTGCTGGGCCCGCTTTCCATATTGGACATGCTTCCACTCCCCCCACTCCATTTTGTTTTTCATTTGTTTGTGTTAATTGTTTCTTGATTTACTGTCGCCTTTGTTATATAATTAATAATTGTGGTTATAATTTTGTATTTATTAATTGTTATATATTTGTAATGTATTTCTAGCTATAAAGAACCAAAAAAACCAAAAAAACTTAAAAAAAACAACACAAAAACATTTTTTTTCCAAAAACTGTGACGTCGACCAATCAATGTGCTCCGACAACGTTTCGGCTCCTAGAGCCTTCCTCAGGTCTAAGCACACTCAATCACAGTAACAAAATTTTCTATCCTTCCCCTTTGAGCAACCAAACTGAACTGAGCCTTTCTGAGCGTTCTGCCTTTTATATACCCAGCCATGTCATGTATTTTTACACTTTCTTTTTTAAAAAAAAATGAAGTTGTTTCCCTTGCTCAAAATTAACCCTATAATCGCCATTAACTTAATATGAACTTCTACCCCAATATAAACTATATTCTTGTCATGTGTGTGTGTGTGTGTGCGTGCGTGTGTTCCAGGTTTTGTCTTCCTCTCTCTCGTTTGTCACACACCTGCTCCTGTGAGCATCTTCACCACCTGTGCCTCGTTCATACCTAATTACCGATTGTATTTAACCTCGTGTCTCATTCCCACTCGTTGCCAGTTCGTTGTACCTTGTCGTCACGTTCCAGCATTCCTTGTCACAGACTCACAGTAAGACTTTGACCCTGTTCCGATTATCGACCTTGCCTCTTTGCCTCATGTTCTTGGATACTGTTGCCCTTCTTGGATTGCCTGCCCGTGTACCGACCTATGCCCGTCTATTAAACCTCTCTTTTTGGAAACTGTCCATTTGTTTTGGAGTCTTGCATTTTTTGGTCCTAGCCTCTGTTCCGTTCATGACACTCTGAGGTCATGGGGCCGAACGGCGAGCGTCAAAGCACTCGGTTTCACTCCAGTAGTAGGCCTTTATTGACTAAATTGTAACATGACGACCTATGTGATTTTTGGCAGGACTTTTTAGCGCTTACTTTTGAGCAAGTGGGCTAAGATTTGAATCAAATTATCGGTGGGAATCCAGCTTTCAGGGGAGTCCTCCCCCGAGTCTCTGGACGGCTGTGGGGCCGAGCGGCGAGCGTTAAAGCACTCAGTTTCGCTCGAGTACCATGACGACCGATTTGACTTAGGCACGACTTTAGGTCGCTTAATTTCAGCCTCGTGGGCTGAGAATTCACACAGACAATCCTTGGGAATCCAGCTTTCAGGGGAGGCCTCTTCCAAGCCTCTGAGAGGTCGTGGGGCCGAACGGCGAGCGTCAAAGCACTCGTTTTCGCTCCAGTAGTAGGCCTTTATTGACTAAATTGTAACATGACGACCTATGTGACTTTGGCAGGACTTTTTAGCGCTTACGTTTGAGCTAGTGGGCTAAGATTTGAAACAAAACGATCGGTGGGAATCCAGCTTTCAGGGGAGGCCTCCCCCGAGTCTCTGGACGGGTGTGGGGCCGAGCGGCGAGCGTTAAAGCACTCAGTTTCGCTCGAGTACCATGACGACCGATTTGACTTCGGCACGACTTTAGGTCGCTTAATTTCAGCCTAGCGGGCTAGGAATTCACACAGACAAGCCTTGGGAATCCAGCTTTCAAGGGAGGCCTCTTCCAAGCCTCTCGGAGCTCGTGGGGCCGAACGGCGAGCGTCGAAGCATTCGGTTTCGCTCCAGTAGTAGGCCTTTATTGAGTAAATTGTAACATGACGACCTATGTGATTTTGGCAGGACTTTTTAGCGCCTACTTTTCAGCTACTGGGCTAAGATTTGAAACAAACGATCGATCATAAATCCTGACTTTATAGTTGTATCTTGGAATGATATGTTTCAGTAACCAATTAGATTCAAGATGCACCTGAATTAGGTGAAAAAGAAAGTTTCACCTAAATTAATGTTTAAAAGCAAATATTTCTGAATGGTTAAAGGCAAAAATATTGTACCTAAAAGGGAAATACAACCGAACTGTACTTATGTACTGTACTGGATGAAGAAAAAGAAAAGTTGAAGCCCATGTAACATTTATGCACAATGTGAACAATGAATTCAGTGATCTGTTTGGGTACCACTAGAGGAAGCCAGCATACCACAAGTGGTACTCATACCACACTTTGAGAGTCAGTGTTTCAAGGCAGAGTTGTGTGCAGAAATGCTGCACTCACATTTTTTTTTAAGGGTATAAATATGATGCGTTCAAGAACCCAATTAGTTGTCTTGCATCTGAACTAAGAAATTATTTCTTTGACTCCAATCAAGTATTAACTAATATTTTGCAATTTGTTTTTTGCACAATGTGCAATTAAAAGACATAACTCCCACATGCAGTGTATTCATTTGCATGTATTTACATGATACATTGTGACTCTGAACCTACATAAATGTATGACTGCCTCATGTAATTACAAATACACAAAAAATTGATAGCTACTTTTGAATTCAGAAGTGACATAAAAGTTTGTTTGTTTTTCAACTTTCGGCCTTTATTGACTAAATTGTAACATGACGACCTATGTGATTTTGGCAGGACTTTTTAGCGCCTACTTTTCAGCTACTGGGCTAAGATTTAAAACAAACGATCGGTGGGAATCCCGCTTTCAGGGGAGGCCTCTTCCAAGCCTCTCGGAGGTCGTGAGGCCGAACGGCGAGCGTCAAAGCACTTTGTTTCGCTCCAGTAATAGGCTTTTATTGACTAAATTGTAACATGACGACCTATGTGATTTTGGTAGGACTTTTTAGCGCCTACTTTTGAGCTAGTGGGCTAAGATTTGAAACAAACGATCGGTGGGAATCCAGCTTTCAGGGGACGCCTCCCCCGAGTCTCTGGACGGCTGTGGGGCCGAGCGGCGAGCGTTAAAGCACTCAGTTTCGCTCGAGTACCATGACGACCGATTTGACTTCGGCACGACTTTAGGTCGCTTAATTTCAGCCTAGCGGGCTAGGAATTCACACAGACAATCCTTGGGAATCCAGCTTTCAGGGGAGGCCTCTTCCAAGCCTCTCAGAGGTCGTGGGGCCGAGTGGCGAGCGTCAAAGCGCTCGGTTTCGCTCCAGTAGTAGGCCTTTATTGACTAAATTGTAACATGACGACCTATGTGACTTTGGCAGGACTTTTTAGCGCTTACTTTTGAGGTAGTGGGCTAAGATTTGAAACAAACGATCGGTGGGAATCCAGCTTTCAGGGGAGTCCTCCTCCGAGTCTCTGGACAGCTTTGGGGCCGAGCGGTGAGCGTTAAAGCACTCAGTTTCGCTCGAGTACCATGACGACCGATTTGACTTCGGCACGACTTTAGGTCGCCTAATTTCTGCCTAGCGGGCTAGGAATTTACACAGACAAGCCTTGGGAATCCAGCTTTCAAGGGAGGCCTGTTCCAAGCCTCTCGGAACTCGTGAGGCCGAACGGCGAGCGTCAAAGCACTTTGTTTCGCTCCAGTAATAGGCTTTTATTGACTAAATTGTAACATCACAACCTATGTGACTTTGGCAGGACTTTTTAGCGCTTACTTTTGAGCTAGTGGGCTAAGATTTGAAACAAACGATCGGTGGGAATCCAGCTTTCAGGGGAGGCCTCCCCCGAATCTCTGGACGGCTGTGGGGCCGAACGGTGAGTGTCAAAGCACTTGGTTTCTCTCCAGTAGTAGGCCTTTATTGAGTAAATTGTAACATGACGACCGAGGTGATTTTGGCAGGACTTTTTTGCGCCTACTTTTCAGCTACTGGGCTAAGATTTGAAACAAACGATCGGTGGGAATCCAGCTTTCAGGAGAGGCATCTTCCAAGCCTCTCGGAGGTCGTGGGGGCGAGCGTCAAAGCACTCGGTTTCGCTCCAGTAGTCGGCCTTTATTGACTAAATTGTAACATGACGACCTATGTGACTTTGGCAGGACTTTTTAGCGCCTACTTTTGAACTAGTGGGCTAAGATTTGAAACAAACAATCGGTGGGAATCCAGCTTACATGGGAGGCCTCTCCCGAGTCTCTGGACGGCTGTGGGGCCGAACGGCGAGCGTCAAAGCACTCGGTTTCTCTCCAGTAGTAGGCCTTTATTGAGTAAATTGTAACATGACGACCTATGTGATTTTGGCAGGACTTTTTAGCGCTTACTTTTGAGCTAGTGGGCTAAGATTTGAAACAAACGATCGGTGGGAATCCAGCTTTCAGGGGAGGCCTCCCCCGAATCTCTGGACAGCAGTGGGGCCGAACGGTGAGCGTCAAAGCACTTGGTTTCTCTCCAGTAGTAGGCCTTTATTGAGTAAATTGTAACATGACGACCGAGGTGATTTTGGCAGGACTTTTTTGCGACTACTTTTCAGCTACTGGGCTAAGATTTGAAACAAACGATCGGTGGGAATCCAGCTTTCATGGGAGGCCTCCCCCGAGTCTCTGGACCGCTGTAGGGCCGACCGGCGAGCGTTAAAGCACTCAGTTTCGCTCGAGTACCATGACGACCGATTTGACTTCGGCACGACTTTAGGTCGCCTAATTTCTGCCTAGCAGGCTAGGAATTTACACAGACAAGCTTTGGGAATCCAGCTTTCAAGGGAGGCCTCTTCCAAGCCTCTCGGAACTCGTGAGGCCGAACGGCGAGCGTCAAAGCACTCAGTTTCGCTCGAGTACCATGACGACCGATTTGACTTCGGCACGATTATAGGTCGCCTAATTTCTGCCTAGCGGTCTAGGAATTTACACAGACAAGCCTTGGGAATCCAGCTTTCAGGGGAGGCCTCCCCCGAGTCTCTGGACGGCTGTGGGGCCGAGTGGCGAGCGTTAAAGCACTCAGTTTCGGTCCAGTAGGAGGCCTTTATTGACTAAATTGTAACATGACGACCTATATGATTTTGGCAGGACTTTTTAGCGCCTACTTTTCAGCTACTGGGCTAAGATTTGAAACAAACGATCGGTGGGAATCCAGCTTTCAGGGGAGGCCTCCCCCGAGTCTCTGGACGGCTGTGGGGCCGAGCAGCGAGCGTTAAAGCACTCAGTTTCGGTCCAGTAGGAGGCCTTTGTTGACTAAATTGTAACATGACGACCTTTGTGATTTTGGCAGGACTTTTTAGCGCCTACTTTTCAGCTACTGGGCTAAGATTTAAAACAAACGATTAGTGGGAATCCAGCTTTAAGGGGAGGCCTCTTCCAAGCCTCTCAGAGGTCGTGGGGCCGAACGGCGAGCGTCAAAGCACTCTGTTTCGCTCCAGTAGTAGGCCTTTATTGACTAAATTGTAACATGACGACCTATGTGACTTTGGCAGGACTTTTTAGCGCTTACTTTAGAGCCAGTGGGCTAAGATTTGAAACAAACGATCGGTGGGAATCCAGCTTTCAGGGGAGGCCTCCCCCGAGACTCTGGACGGCTGTGGGGCCGAGCGGCGAGCGTTATTGCATTCAGTTTCGGTCCAGTAGGAGGCCTTTATTGGCTAAATTGTAACATGACGACCTATGTGAATTTGGCAGGACTTTTTAGCGCCTACTTTTCAGCTACTGGGCTAAGATTTGAAACAAACGATCGGTGGGAATTCAGCTTTCAGGGGAGGCCTCCCGCGAGTCTCT
Source organism: Phycodurus eques (assembly GCF_024500275.1). Lineage (NCBI taxonomy): Eukaryota > Metazoa > Chordata > Actinopteri > Syngnathiformes > Syngnathidae > Phycodurus > Phycodurus eques. Next base: position 36,408 of record NW_026904275.1, on the reverse strand, counting down.
GGACGGCTGTGGGGCCGAGCGGCTAGCGTTAAAGCACTCAGTTTCGCTCGAGTACCATGACGACCGATTTGACTTCGGCACGACTTTAGGTCGCCTAGTTTCTGCCTAGCGGGCTAGGAATTTACACAGACAAGCCTTGGGAATCCAGCTTTCAAGGGAGGCCTCTTCCAAGCCTCTCGGAGCTCGTGAGGCCGAACGGTGAGCGTCAAAGCACTCGGTTTCGCTCCAGGAGTAGGCTTTTATTGACTAAATTGTAACATGACGACCTATGTGATTTTGGCAGGACTTTTTAGCGCCTACTTTTCATCTACTGGGCAAAGATTTGAAACAAACGATCGGTGGGAATCCAGCTTTCAGGGGAGGCCTCTTCCAAGCCTCTCGGAGGTCGTGGGGCCGAACGGCGAGCGTCAAAGCACTCGTTTTTGCTCCAGTAGTAGGCCTTTGTTGACTAAATTGTAACATGACGACCTATGTGACTTTGGCATGACTTTTTAGCGCCTACTTTTGAGCTAGTGGGCTAAAATTTAAAACAAACGATCGGTGGGAATCCAGCTTTCAGGGGACGCCTCCCCCGAGTCTCTGGACGGCTGTGGGGCAGAGTGGCGAGCGTTAAAGCACTCAGTTTCGGTCCAGTAGTAGGCCTTTATTGACTAAATTGTAACATGACGACCTATGTGATTTTGGCAGGACTTTTTAGCGCCTACTTTTCAGCTACTGGGCGAAGATTTTTGAACAAACGATCGGTGGGAATCCAGCTTTCAGGGGAGGCCTCTTCCAAGCCTCTCGGAGGTCGTGGGCCCGAACGGCGAGCGTCAAAGCACTCAGTTTCGGTCCAGTAGGAGGCCTTTATTGACTAAATTGTAACATGACGACCTATGTGATTTTGGCAGGACTTTTTAGCGCCTACTTTTCAGCTACTGGGCGAAGATTTGATACAAACGATCGGTGGGAATCCAGCTTTCAGGGCAGGCCTCTTCCAAGCCTCTCGGAGGTCGTGGGCCCGAACGGCGAGCGTCAAAGCACTCGGTTTCGCTCCAGTAGTAGGCCTTTATTGACTAAATTGTAACATGACAACCTATGTGAATTTGGCAGGACTTTTTAGCGCTTACTTTTGACCTAGTGCGCTAAGATTTTAAACAAACGATCGGTGGGAATCCAGCTTTCAGGGGAGTCCTCCCCCGAGTCTCTGGACGGCTGTGGGGCCGAGCGGCTAGCGTTAAAGCACTCAGTTTCGCTCGAGTACCATGACGACCGATTTGACTTCGGCACGACTTTAGGTCGCCTAGTTTCTGCCTAGCGGGCTAGGAATTTACACAGACAAGCCTTGGGAATCCAGCTTTAAAGGGAGGCCTCTTCCAAGCCTCTCGGAGCTCGTGAGGCCGAACGGTGAGCGTCAAAGCACTCGGTTTCGCTCCAGGAGTAGGCTTTTATTGACTAAATTGTAACATGACAACCTATGTGACTTTGGCAGGACTTTTTAGCGCTTACTTTTGAGCTAGTGGGCTAAGATTTGAAACAAACGATCGGTGGGAATCCAGCTTTCAGGGGAGGCCTCCCCCGAGTCTCTGGACGGCTGTGGGGGCGAACGGCGAGCGTCAAAGCATTCGGTTTCTCTCCAGTAGTTGGCCTTTATTGACTAAATTGTAACATGACGACCTATGTGATTTTGGCAGGACTTTTTAGCGCCTACATTTCATCTACTGGGCGAAGATTTGAAACAAACGATCGGTGGGAATCCAGCTTTCAGCGGAGGCCTCTTCCAAGCCTCTCGGAGGTCGTGGGGCCGAACGGCGAGCGTCAAAGCACTCGTTTTCGCTCCAGTAGTAGGCCTTTATTGACTAAATCGTAACATGACGACCTATGTGACTTTGGCATGACGTTTTAGCGCCTACTTTTGAGCTAGTGGGCTAAGATTTAAAACAAACGATCGGTGGGAATCCAGCTTTCAGGGGACGCCTCCCTCGAGTCTCTGGACGGCTGTGGGGCAGAGTGGCGAGCGTTAAAGCACTCAGTTTCGGTCCAGTAGTAGGCCTTTATTGACTAAATTGTAACATGACGACCTATGTGATTTTGGCAGGACTTTTTCGCGCCTACCTTTCAGCTACTGGGCTAAGATTTGAAACAAACGATCGGTGGGAATCCAGCTTTCAGGGGAGGCCTCTTCCAAGCCTCTCAGAGGTCGTGGGGCCGAACGGCGAGCGTCAAAGCACTCTGTTTCGCTCCAGTAGTAGGCCTTTATTGACTAAATTGTAACATGACGACCTATGTGACTTTGGCAGGACTTTTTAGCGCTTACTTTAGAGCCAGTGGGCTAAGATTTGAAACAAACGATCGGTGGGAATCCAGCTTTCAGGGGAGGCCTCCCCCGAGTCTCTGGACGGCTGTGGGGCCGAGCGGCGAGCGTTAAAGCACTCAGTTTCGGTCCAGTAGGAGGCCTTTGTTGACTAAATTGTAACATGACGACCTATGTGACTTTGGCATGACGTTTTAGCGCCTACTTTTGAGCTAGTGGGCTAAGATTTAAAACAAACGATCGGTGGGAATCCAGCTTTCAGGGGACGCCTCCCCCGAGTCTCTGGACGGCTGTGGGGCAGAGTGGCGAGCGTTAAAGCACTCAGTTTCGGTCCAGTAGTAGGCCTTTATTGACTAAATTGTAACATGACGACCTATGTGATTTTGGCAGGACTTTTTAGCGCCTACTTTTCAGCTACTGGGCGAAGATTTTAAACAAACGATCGGTGGGAATCCAGCTTTCAGGGGAGGCCTTCCCCGAGTCTCTGGACGGCTGTGGGGCCGAGCGGCGAGCGTTAAAGCACTCAGTTTCGGTCCAGTAGGAGGCCTTTATTGACTAAATTGTAACATGACGACCTATGTGATTTTGGCAGGACTTTTTCGCGCCTACTTTTCAGCTACTGGGCTAAGATTTGAAACAAACGATCGGTGGGAATCCAGCTTTCAGGGGAGGCCTCTTCCAAGCCTCTCAGAGGTCATGGGGCCGAACGGCGAGCGTCAAAGCACTCTGTTTCGCTCCAGTAGTAGGCCTTTATTGACTAAATTGTAACATGACGACCTATGTGACTTTGGCAGGACTTTTTAGCGCTTACTTTAGAGCCAGTGGGCTAAGATTTGAAACAAACGATCGGTGGGAATCCAGCTTTCAGGGCAGGCCTCCCCCGAGACTCTGGACGGCTGTGGGGCCGAGCGGCGAGCGTTATTGCATTCAGTTTCGGTCCAGGAGGAGGCCTTTATTGGCTAAATTGTAACATGACGACCTATGTGATTTTGGCAGGACTTGTTAGCGCCTACTTTTCAGCTACTGGGCTAAGATTTGAAACAAACGATCGGTGGGAATCCAGCTTTCAGGGGAGGCCTCCCGCGAGTCTCTGGACGGCTGTGGGGCCGAGCGGCTAGCGTTAAAGCACTCAGTTTCGCTCGAGTACCATGACGACCGATTTGACTTCGGCACGACTTTAGGTCGCCTAGTTTCTGCCTAGCGGGCTAGGAATTTACACAGACAAGCCTTGGGAATCCAGCTTTCAAGGGAGGCCTCTTCCAAGCCTCTCGGAGCTCGTGAGGCCGAACGGTGAGCGTCAAAGCACTCGGTTTCGCTCCAGGAGTAGGCTTTTATTGACTAAATTGTAACATGACGACCTATGTGATTTTGGCAGGACTTTTTAGCGCCTACTTTTCATCTACTGGGCAAAGATTTGAAACAAACGATCGGTGGGAATCCAGCTTTCAGGGGAGGCCTCTTCCAAGCCTCTCGGAGGTCGTGGGGCCGAACGGCGAGCGTCAAAGCACTCGTTTTTGCTCCAGTAGTAGGCCTTTATTGACTAAATTGTAACATGACGACCTATGTGACTTTGGCATGACTTTTTAGCGCCTACTTTTGAGCTAGTGGGCTAAAATTTAAAACAAACGATCGGTGGGAATCCAGCTTTCAGGGGACGCCTCCCCCGAGTCTCTGGACGGCTGTGGGGCAGAGTGGCGAGCGTTAAAGCACTCAGTTTCGGTCCAGTAGGAGGCCTTTATTGACTAAATTGTAACATGACGACCTATGTGATTTTGGCAGGACTTTTTAGCGCCTACTTTTCAGCTACTGGGCGAAGATTTTTGAACAAACGATCGGTGGGAATCCAGCTTTCAGGGGAGGCCTCCCGCGAGTCTCTGGACGGCTGTGGGGCCGAGCGGCTAGCGTTAAAGCACTCAGTTTCGCTCGAGTACCATGACGACCGATTTGACTTCGGCACGACTTTAGGTCGCCTAGTTTCTGCCTAGCGGGCTAGGAATTTACACAGACAAGCCTTGGGAATCCAGCTTTCAAGGGAGGCCTCTTCCAAGCTTCTCGGAGCTCGTGAGGCCGAACGGTGAGCGTCAAAGCACTCGGTTTCGCTCCAGGAGTAGGCTTTTATTGACTAAATTGTAACATGACGACCTATGTGATTTTGGCAGGACTTTTTAGCGCCTACTTTTCATCTACTGGGCAAAGATTTGAAACAAACGATCGGTGGGAATCCAGCTTTCAGGGGAGGCCTCTTCCAAGCCTCTCGGAGGTCGTGGGGCCGAACGGCGAGCGTCAAAGCACTCGTTTTTGCTCCAGTAGTAGGCCTTTATTGACTAAATTGTAACATGACGACCTATGTGACTTTGGCATGACTTTTTAGCGCCTACTTTTGAGCTAGTGGGCTAAAATTTAAAACAAACGATCGGTGGGAATCCAGCTTTCAGGGGACGCCTCCCCCGAGTCTCTGGACGGCTGTGGGGCAGAGTGGCGAGCGTTAAAGCACTCAGTTTCGGTCCAGTAGGAGGCCTTTATTGACTAAATTGTAACATGACGACCTATGTGATTTTGGCAGGACTTTTTAGCGCCTAATTTTCAGCTACTGGGCGAAGATTTTTGAACAAACGATCGGTGGGAATCCAGCTTTCAGGGGAGGCCTCTTCCAAGCCTCTCGGAGGTCGTGGGCCCGAACGGCGAGCGTCAAAGCACTCAGTTTCGGTACAGTAGGAGGCCTTTATTGACTAAATTGTAACATGACGACCTATGTGATTTTGGCAGGACTTTTTAGCGCCTACTTTTCAGCTACTGGGCGAAGATTTGATACAAACGATCGGTGGGAATCCAGCTTTCAGGGCAGGCCTCTTCCAAGCCTCTCGGAGGTCGTGGGCCCGAACGGCGAGCGTCAAAGCACTCGGTTTCGCTCCAGTAGTAGGCCTTTATTGACTAAATTGTAACATGACAACCTATGTGAATTTGGCAGGACTTTTTAGCGCTTACTTTTGACCTAGTGCGCTAAGATTTTAAACAAACGATCGGTGGGAATCCAGCTTTCAGGGGAGTCCTCCCCCGAGTCTCTGGACGGCTGTGGGGCCGAGCGGCTAGCGTTAAAGCACTCAGTTTCGCTCGAGTACCATGACGACCGATTTGACTTCGGCACGACTTTAGGTCGCCTAGTTTCTGCCTAGCGGGCTAGGAATTTACACAGACAAGCCTTGGGAATCCAGCTTTAAAGGGAGGCCTCTTCCAAGCCTCTCGGAGCTCGTGAGGCCGAACGGTGAGCGTCAAAGCACTCGGTTTCGCTCCAGGAGTAGGCTTTTATTGACTAAATTGTAACATGACAACCTATGTGACTTTGGCAGGACTTTTTAGCGCTTACTTTTGAGCTAGTGGGCTAAGATTTGAAACAAACGATCGGTGGGAATCCAGCTTTCAGGGGAGGCCTCCCCCGAGTCTCTGGACGGCTGTGGGGGCGAACGGCGAGCGTCAAAGCATTCGGTTTCTCTCCAGTAGTTGGCCTTTATTGACTAAATTGTAACATGACGACCTATGTGATTTTGGCAGGACTTTTTAGCGCCTACATTTCATCTACTGGGCGAAGATTTGAAACAAACGATCGGTGGGAATCCAGCTTTCAGCGGAGGCCTCTTCCAAGCCTCTCGGAGGTCGTGGGGCCGAACGGCGAGCGTCAAAGCACTCGTTTTCGCTCCAGTAGTAGGCCTTTATTGACTAAATCGTAACATGACGACCTATGTGACTTTGGCATGACGTTTTAGCGCCTACTTTTGAGCTAGTGGGCTAAGATTTAAAACAAACGATCGGTGGGAATCCAGCTTTCAGGGGACGCCTCCCTCGAGTCTCTGGACGGCTGTGGGGCAGAGTGGCGAGCGTTAAAGCACTCAGTTTCGGTCCAGTAGTAGGCCTTTATTGACTAAATTGTAACATGACGACCTATGTGATTTTGGCAGGACTTTTTCGCGCCTACCTTTCAGCTACTGGGCTAAGATTTGAAACAAACGATCGGTGGGAATCCAGCTTTCAGGGGAGGCCTCTTCCAAGCCTCTCAGAGGTCGTGGGGCCGAACGGCGAGCGTCAAAGCACTCTGTTTCGCTCCAGTAGTAGGCCTTTATTGACTAAATTGTAACATGACGACCTATGTGACTTTGGCAGGACTTTTTAGCGCTTACTTTAGAGCCAGTGGGCTAAGATTTGAAACAAACGATCGGTGGGAATCCAGCTTTCAGGGGAGGCCTCCCCCGAGTCTCTGGACGGCTGTGGGGCCGAGCGGCGAGCGTTAAAGCACTCAGTTTCGGTCCAGTAGGAGGCCTTTGTTGACTAAATTGTAACATGACGACCTATGTGACTTTGGCATGACGTTTTAGCGCCTACTTTTGAGCTAGTGGGCTAAGATTTAAAACAAACGATCGGTGGGAATCCAGCTTTCAGGGGACGCCTCCCCCGAGTCTCTGGACGGCTGTGGGGCAGAGTGGCGAGCGTTAAAGCACTCAGTTTCGGTCCAGTAGTAGGCCTTTATTGACTAAATTGTAACATGACGACCTATGTGATTTTGGCAGGACTTTTTAGCGCCTACTTTTCAGCTACTGGGCGAAGATTTTAAACAAACGATCGGTGGGAATCCAGCTTTCAGGGGAGGCCTTCCCCGAGTCTCTGGACGGCTGTGGGGCCGAGCGGCGAGCGTTAAAGCACTCAGTTTCGGTCCAGTAGGAGGCCTTTATTGACTAAATTGTAACATGACGACCTATGTGATTTTGGCAGGACTTTTTCGCGCCTACTTTTCAGCTACTGGGCTAAGATTTGAAACAAACGATCGGTGGGAATCCAGCTTTCAGGGGAGGCCTCTTCCAAGCCTCTCAGAGGTCATGGGGCCGAACGGCGAGCGTCAAAGCACTCTGTTTCGCTCCAGTAGTAGGCCTTTATTGACTAAATTGTAACATGACGACCTATGTGACTTTGGCAGGACTTTTTAGCGCTTACTTTAGAGCCAGTGGGCTAAGATTTGAAACAAACGATCGGTGGGAATCCAGCTTTCAGGGCAGGCCTCCCCCGAGACTCTGGACGGCTGTGGGGCCGAGCGGCGAGCGTTATTGCATTCAGTTTCGGTCCAGGAGGAGGCCTTTATTGGCTAAATTGTAACATGACGACCTATGTGATTTTGGCAGGACTTGTTAGCGCCTACTTTTCAGCTACTGGGCTAAGATTTGAAACAAACGATCGGTGGGAATCCAGCTTTCAGGGGAGGCCTCCCGCGAGTCTCTGGACGGCTGTGGGGCCGAGCGGCTAGCGTTAAAGCACTCAGTTTCGCTCGAGTACCATGACGACCGATTTGACTTCGGCACGACTTTAGGTCGCCTAGTTTCTGCCTAGCGGGCTAGGAATTTACACAGACAAGCCTTGGGAATCCAGCTTTCAAGGGAGGCCTCTTCCAAGCCTCTCGGAGCTCGTGAGGCCGAACGGTGAGCGTCAAAGCACTCTGTTTCGCTCCAGGAGTAGGCTTTTATTGACTAAATTGTAACATGACGACCTATGTGATTTTGGCAGGACTTTTTAGCGCCTACTTTTCATCTACTGGGCAAAGATTTGAAACAAACGATCGGTGGGAATCCAGCTTTCAGGGGAGGCCTCTTCCAAGCCTCTCGGAGGTCGTGGGGCCGAACGGAGAGCGTCAAAGCACTCGTTTTTGCTCCAGTAGTAGGCCTTTATTGACTAAATTGTAACATGACGACCTATGTGACTTTGGCATGACTTTTTAGCGCCTACTTTTGAGCTAGTGGGCTAAAATTTAAAACAAACGATCGGTGGGAATCCAGCTTTCAGGGGACGCCTCCCCCGAGTCTCTGGACGGCTGTGGGGCAGAGTGGCGAGCGTTAAAGCACTCAGTTTCGGTCCAGTAGGAGGCCTTTATTGACTAAATTGTAACATGACGACCTATGTGATTTTGGCAGGACTTTTTAGCGCCTAATTTTCAGCTACTGGGCGAAGATTTTTGAACAAACGATCGGTGGGAATCCAGCTTTCAGGGGAGGCCTCTTCCAAGCCTCTCGGAGGTCGTGGGCCCGAACGGCGAGCGTCAAAGCACTCAGTTTCGGTACAGTAGGAGGCCTTTATTGACTAAATTGTAACATGACGACCTATGTGATTTTGGCAGGACTTTTTAGCGCCTACTTTTCAGCTACTGGGCTCTCTGGACAGCTGTGGGGCCGAACAGCGAGCGTCAAAGCACTCTGTTTCTCTCCATTAGTAGGCCTTTATTGACTAAATTGTAACATGACGACCTATGTGACTTTGGCAGGACTTTTTAGCGCTTACGTTTGAGCTAGTGGGCTAAGATTGAAAATAAACGATCAGTGGGAATCCAGCTTTCAGGGGAGGCCTCCCCCGAGTCTCTCGACGGCTGTGGGGCCGAGCGGCGAGCGTTAAAGCACTCAGTTTCGCTCGAGTACCATGACGACCGATTTCACTTCGGCACGATTATAGGTCGCCTAATTTCTGCCTAGCGGGCTAGGAATTTACACAGACAAGCCTTGGGAATCCAGCTTTCAGGGGAGGCCTCCCCCGAGTCTCTGGACGGCTGTGGGGCCGAGTGGCGAGCGTTAAAGCACTCAGTTTCGGTCCAGTAGGAGGACTTTATTGACTAAATTGTAACATGACGACCTATATGATTTTGGCAGGACTTTTTAGCGCCTACTTTTCAGCTACTGGGCTAAGATTTGAAACAAACGATCGGTGGGAATCCAGCTTTCAGGGGAGGCCTTCCCCGAGTCTCTGGACGGCTGTGGGGCCGAGCGGCGAGCGTTAAAGCACTCAGTTTCGGTCCAGTAGGAGGCCTTTGTTGACTAAATTGTAACATGACGACCTTTGTGATTTTGGCAGGACTTTTTAGCGCCTACTTTTCAGCTACTGGGCTAAGATTTGAAACAAACGATCGGTGGGAATCCAGCTTTCAGGGGAGGCCTCCCCCGAGTCTCTGGACGGCTGTGGGGCCGAGTGGCGAGCGTTAAAGCACTCAGTTTCGGTCCAGTAGGAGGACTTTATTGACTAAATTGTAACATGACGACCTATATGATTTTGGCAGGACTTTTTAGCGCCTACTTTTCAGCTACTGGGCTAAGATTTGAAACAAACGATCGGTGGGAATCCAGCTTTCAGGGGAGGCCTCCCGCGAGTCTCTGGACGGCTGTGGGGCCGAGCGGCTAGCGTTAAAGCACTCAGTTTCGCTCGAGTACCATGACGACCGATTTGACTTCGGCACGACTTTAGGTCGCCTAGTTTCTGCCTAGCGGGCTAGGAATTTACACAGACAAGCCTTGGGAATCCAGCTTTCAAGGGAGGCCTCTTCCAAGCTTCTCGGAGCTCGTGAGGCCGAACGGTGAGCGTCAAAGCACTCGGTTTCGCTCCAGGAGTAGGCTTTTATTGACTAAATTGTAACATGACGACCTATGTGATTTTGGCAGGACTTTTTAGCGCCTACTTTTCATCTACTGGGCAAAGATTTGAAACAAACGATCGGTGGGAATCCAGCTTTCAGGGGAGGCCTCTTCCAAGCCTCTCGGAGGTCGTGGGGCCGAACGGCGAGCGTCAAAGCACTCGTTTTTGCTCCAGTAGTAGGCCTTTATTGACTAAATTGTAACATGACGACCTATGTGACTTTGGCATGACTTTTTAGCGCCTACTTTTGAGCTAGTGGGCTAAAATTTAAAACAAACGATCGGTGGGAATCCAGCTTTCAGGGGACGCCTCCCCCGAGTCTCTGGACGGCTGTGGGGCAGAGTGGCGAGCGTTAAAGCACTCAGTTTCGGTCCAGTAGGAGGCCTTTATTGACTAAATTGTAACATGACGACCTATGTGATTTTGGCAGGACTTTTTAGCGCCTAATTTTCAGCTACTGGGCGAAGATTTTTGAACAAACGATCGGTGGGAATCCAGCTTTCAGGGGAGGCCTCTTCCAAGCCTCTCGGAGGTCGTGGGCCCGAACGGCGAGCGTCAAAGCACTCAGTTTCGGTACAGTAGGAGGCCTTTATTGACTAAATTGTAACATGACGACCTATGTGATTTTGGCAGGACTTTTTAGCGCCTACTTTTCAGCTACTGGGCTCTCTGGACAGCTGTGGGGCCGAACAGCGAGCGTCAAAGCACTCTGTTTCTCTCCATTAGTAGGCCTTTATTGACTAAATTGTAACATGACGACCTATGTGACTTTGGCAGGACTTTTTAGCGCTTACGTTTGAGCTAGTGGGCTAAGATTGAAAACAAACGATCAGTGGGAATCCAGCTTTCAGGGGAGGCCTCCCCCGAGTCTCTCGACGGCTGTGGGGCCGAGCGGCGAGCGTTAAAGCACTCAGTTTCGCTCGAGTACCATGACGACCGATTTCACTTCGGCACGATTATAGGTCGCCTAATTTCTGCCTAGCGGGCTAGGAATTTACACAGACAAGCCTTGGGAATCCAGCTTTCAGGGGAGGCCTCCCCCGAGTCTCTGGACGGCTGTGGGGCCGAGTGGCGAGCGTTAAAGCACTCAGTTTCGGTCCAGTAGGAGGACTTTATTGACTAAATTGTAACATGACGACCTATATGATTTTGGCAGGACTTTTTAGCGCCTACTTTTCAGCTACTGGGCTAAGATTTGAAACAAACGATCGGTGGGAATCCAGCTTTCAGGGGAGGCCTCCCCTGAGTCTCTGGATTGCTGTGGGGCCGAGCGGCGAGCGTTAAAGCACTCAGTTTCGGTCCAGTAGGAGGCCTTTGTTGACTAAATTGTAACATGACGACCTTTGTGATTTTGGCAGGACTTTTTAGCGCTTACGTTTGAGCTAGTGGGCTAAGATTTAAAACAAACGATTAGTGGGAATCCAGCTTTCAGGGGAGGCCTCTTCCAAGCCTCTCAGAGGTCGTGGGGCCGAACGGCGAGCGTCAAAGCACTCTGTTTCGCTCCAGTAGTAGGCCTTTATTGACTAAATTGTAACATGACGACCTATGTGACTTTGGCAGGACTTTTTAGCGCTTACTTTAGAGCCAGTGGGTTAAGATTTGAAACAAACAATCGGTGGGAATCCAGCTTTCAGGGCAGGCCTCCCCCGAGACTCTGGACGGCTGTGGGGCCGAGCGGCGAGCGTTATTGCATTCAGTTTCGGTCCAGTAGGAGGCCTTTATTGGCTAAATTGTAACATGACGACCTATGTGATTTTGGCAGGACTTTTTAGCGCCTACTTTTCAGCTACTGGGCTAAGATTTGAAACAAACGATCGGTGGGAATCCAGCTTTCAGGGGAGGCCTCCCGCGAGTCTCTGGACGGCTGTGGGGCCGAGCGGCTAGCGTTAAAGCACTCAGTTTCGCTCGAGTACCATGACGACCGATTTGACTTCGGCACGACTTTAGGTCGCCTAGTTTCTGCCTAGCGGACTCGGAATTTACACAGACAAGCCTTGGGAATCCAGCTTTCAAGGGAGGCCTCTTCCAAGCCTCTCGGAGCTCGTGAGGCCGAACGGTGAGCGTCAAAGCACTCGGTTTCGCTCCAGGAGTAGGCTTTTATTGACTAAATTGTAACATGACGACCTATGTGATTTTGGCAGGACTTTTTAGCGCCTACTTTTCATCTACTGGGCAAAGATTTGAAACAAACGATCGGTGGGAATCCAGCTTTCAGGGGAGGCCTCTTCCAAGCCTCTCGGAGGTCGTGGGGCCGAACGGCGAGCGTCAAAGCACTCGTTTTTGCTCCAGTAGTAGGCCTTTATTGACTAAATTGTAACATGACGACCTATGTGACTTTGGCATGACTTTTTAGCGCCTACTTTTGAGCTAGTGGGCTAAAATTTAAAACAAACGATCGGTGGGAATCCAGCTTTCAGGGGACGCCTCCCCCGAGTCTCTGGACGGCTGTGGGGCAGAGTGGCGAGCGTTAAAGCACTCAGTTTCGGTCCAGTAGGAGGCCTTTATTGACTAAATTGTAACATGACGACCTATGTGATTTTGGCAGGACTTTTTAGCGCCTAATTTTCAGCTACTGGGCGAAGATTTTTGAACAAACGATCGGTGGGAATCCAGCTTTCAGGGGAGGCCTCTTCCAAGCCTCTCGGAGGTCGTGGGCCCGAACGGCGAGCGTCAAAGCACTCAGTTTCGGTACAGTAGGAGGCCTTTATTGACTAAATTGTAACATGACGACCTATGTGATTTTGGCAGGACTTTTTAGCGCCTACTTTTCAGCTACTGGGCGAAGATTTGATACAAACGATCGGTGGGAATCCAGCTTTCAGGGGAGGCCTCCCCCGAGTCTCTGGACAGCTGTGGGGCCGAACAGCGAGCGTCAAAGCACTCTGTTTCTCTCCATTAGTAGGCCTTTATTGACTAAATTGTAACATGACGACCTATGTGACTTTGGCAGGACTTTTTAGCGCTTACGTTTGAGCTAGTGGGCTAAGATTTAAAACAAACGATCAGTGGGAATCCAGCTTTCAGGGGAGGCCTCCCCCGAGTCTCTCGACGGCTGTGGGGCCGAGCGGCGAGCGTTAAAGCACTCAGTTTCGCTCGAGTACCATGACGACCGATTTGACTTCGGCACGATTATAGGTCGCCTAATTTCTGCCTAGCGGGCTAGGAATTTACACAGACAAGCCTTGGGAATCCAGCTTTCAGGGGAGGCCTCCCCCGAGTCTCTGGACGGCTGTGGGGCCGAGTGGCGAGCGTTAAAGCACTCAGTTTCGGTCCAGTAGGAGGCCTTTATTGACTAAATTGTAACATGACGACCTATGTGATTTTGGCAGGATTTTTTAGCGCCTACTTTTCAGCTACTGGGCGAAGATTTGATACAAACGATCGGTGGGAATCCAGCTTTCAGGGGAGGCCTCTTCCAAGCCTCTCGGAAGTCCTGGGCCCGAACGGCGAGCGTCAAAGCACTCGGTTTCGCTCCAGTAGTAGGCCTTTATTGACTAAATTGTAACATGACAACCTATGTGACTTTGGCAGGACTTTTTAGCGCTTACTTTTGACCTAGTGCGCTAAGATTTTAAACAAACGATCGGTGGGAATCCAGCTTTCAGGGGAGTCCTCCCCCGAGTCTCTGGACGGCTGTGGGGCCGAGCGGCTAGCGTTAAAGCACTCAGTTTCGCTCGAGTACCATGACGACCGATTTGACTTCGGCACGACTTTAGGTCGCCTAGTTTCTGCCTAGCGGGCTAGGAATTTACACAGACAAGCCTTGGGAATCCAGCTTTAAAGGGAGGCCTCTTCCAAGCCTCTCGGAGCTCGTGAGGCCGAACGGTGAGCGTCAAAGCACTCGGTTTCGCTCCAGGAGTAGGCTTTTATTGACTAAATTGTAACATGACAACCTATGTGACTTTGGCAGGACTTTTTAGCGCTTACTTTTGAGCTAGTGGGCTAAGATTTGAAACAAACGATCGGTGGGAATCCAGCTTTCAGGGGAGGCCTCCCCCGAGTCTCTGGACGGCTGTGGGGGCGAACGGCGAGCGTCAAAGCACTCGGTTTCTCTCCAGTAGTTGGCCTTTATTGACTAAATTGTAACATGACGACCTATGTGATTTTGGCAGGACTTTTTAGCGCCTACATTTCATCTACTGGGCGAAGATTTGAAACAAACGATCGGTGGGAATCCAGCTTTCAGCGGAGGCCTCTTCCAAGCCTCTCGGAGGTCGTGGGGCCGAACGGCGAGCGTCAAAGCATTCGTTTTCGCTCCAGTAGTAGGCCTTTATTGACTAAATTGTAACATGACGACCTATGTGACTTTGGCATGACGTTTTAGCGCCTACTTTTGAGCTAGTGGGCTAAGATTTAAAAGAAACGATCGGTGGGAATCCAGCTTTCAGGGGACGCCTCCCCCGAGTCTCTGGACGGCTGTGGGGCAGAGTGGCGAGCGTTAAAGCACTCAGTTTCGGTCCAGTAGTAGGCCTTTATTGACTAAATTGTAACATGACGACCTATGTGATTTTGGCAGGACTTTTTAGCGCCTACTTTTCAGCTACTGGGCGAAGATTTTAAACAAACGATCGGTGGGAATCCAGCTTTCAGGGGAGGCCTTCCCCGAGTCTCTGGACGGCTGTGGGGCCGAGCGGCGAGCGTTAAAGCACTCAGTTTCGGTCCAGTAGGAGGCCTTTATTGACTAAATTGTAACATGACAACCTATGTGACTTTGGCAGGACTTTTTAGCGCTTACTTTTGAGCTAGTGGGCTAAGATTTGAAACAAACGATCGGTGGGAATCCAGCTTTCAGGGGAGGCCTCCCCCGAGTCTCTGGACGGCTGTGGGGGCGAACGGCGAGCGTCAAAGCACTCGGTTTCTCTCCAGTAGTTGGCCTTTATTGACTAAATTGTAACATGACGACCTATGTGATTTTGGCAGGACTTTTTAGCGCCTACATTTCATCTACTGGGCGAAGATTTGAAACAAACGATCGGTGGGAATCCAGCTTTCAGCGGAGGCCTCTTCCAAGCCTCTCGGAGGTCGTGGGGCCGAACGGCGAGCGTCAAAGCATTCGTTTTCGCTCCAGTAGTAGGCCTTTATTGACTAAATTGTAACATGACGACCTATGTGACTTTGGCATGACGTTTTAGCGCCTACTTTTGAGCTAGTGGGCTAAGATTTAAAAGAAACGATCGGTGGGAATCCAGCTTTCAGGGGACGCCTCCCCCGAGTCTCTGGACGGCTGTGGGGCAGAGTGGCGAGCGTTAAAGCACTCAGTTTCGGTCCAGTAGTAGGCCTTTATTGACTAAATTGTAACATGACGACCTATGTGATTTTGGCAGGACTTTTTAGCGCCTACTTTTCAGCTACTGGGCGAAGATTTTAAACAAACGATCGGTGGGAATCCAGCTTTCAGGGGAGGCCTTCCCCGAGTCTCTGGACGGCTGTGGGGCCGAGCGGCGAGCGTTAAAGCACTCAGTTTCGGTCCAGTAGGAGGCCTTTATTGACTAAATTGTAACATGACAAACTATGTGACTTTGGCAGGACGTTTTAGCGCTTACTTTTGACCTAGTATGCTACAATTTGAAACAAACGATCGGTGGGAATCCAGCTTTCAGGGGAGTCCACCCCCGAGTCTCTGGACGGCTGTGGGGCCGAGCGGCGAGCGTTAAAGCACTCAGTTTCGGTCCAGTAGGAGGCCTTTATTGACTAAATTGTAACATGACGACCTATGTGATTTTGGCAGGACTTTTTCGCGCCTACTTTTCAGCTACTGGGCTAAGATTTGAAACAAACGATCGGTGGGAATCCAGCTTTCAGGGGAGGCCTCTTCCAAGCCTCTCAGAGGTCGTGGGGCCGAACGGCGAGCGTCAAAGCACTCTGTTTCGCTCCAGTAGTAGGCCTTTATTGACTAAATTGTAACATGACGACCTATGTGACTTTGGCAGGACTTTTTAGCGCTTACTTTAGAGCCAGTGGGCTAAGATTTGAAACAAACGATCGGTGGGAATCCAGCTTTCAGGGGAGGCCTCCCCCGAGTCTCTGGACGGCTGTGGGGCCGAGCGGCGAGCGTTAAAGCACTCAGTTTCGGTCCAGTAGGAGGCCTTTGTTGACTAAATTGTAACATGACGACCTTTGTGATTTTGGCAGGACTTTTTAGCGCTTACGTTTGAGCTAGTGGGCTAAGATTTAAAACAAACTATTAGTGTGAATCCAGCTTTCAGGGGAGGCCTCTTCCAAGCCTCTCAGAGGTCGTGGGGCCGAACGGCGAGCGTCAAAGCACTCGGTTTCGCTCCAGTAGTAGGCCTTTATTGACTAAATTGTAACATGACGACCTATGTGATTTTGGCAGGACTTTTTAGCGCTTACGTTTGAGCTAGTGGGCTAAGATTTAAAACAAACGATCGATGGGAATCCAGCTTTCAGGGGAGGCCTCCCCCGAGTCTCTGGACAGCTGTGGGGCCGAACAGCGAGCGTCAAAGCACTCTGTTTCTCTCCATTAGTAGGCCTTTATTGACTAAATTGTAACATGACGACCTATGTGACTTAGGCAGGACTTTTTAGCGCTTACGTTTGAGCTAGTGGGCTAAGATTTAAAACAAACGATCAGTGGGAATCCAGCTTTCAGGGGAGGCCTCCCCCGAGTCTCTCGACGGCTGTGGGGCCGAGCGGCGAGCGTTAAAGCACTCAGTTTCGCTCGAGTACCATGACGACCGATTTCACTTCGGCACGATTATAGGTCGCCTAATTTCTGCCTAGCGGGCTAGGAATTTACACAGACAAGCCTTGGGAATCCAGCTTTCAGGGGAGGCCTCCCCCGAGTCTCTGGACGGCTGTGGGGCCGAGTGGCGAGCGTTAAAGCACTCAGTTTCGGTCCAGTAGGAGGCCTTTATTGACTAAATTGTAACATGACGACCTATGTGACTTTGGCAGGACTTTTTAGCGCTTACTTTAGAGCCAGTGGGCTAAGATTTAAAACAAACGATTAGTGGGAATCCAGCTTTCAGGGGAGGCCTCTTCCAAGCCTCTCAGAGGTCGTGGGGCCGAACGGCGAGCGTCAAAGCACTCTG
The DNA here is from genome assembly GCF_024500275.1 of Phycodurus eques. Taxonomy (NCBI): domain Eukaryota; kingdom Metazoa; phylum Chordata; class Actinopteri; order Syngnathiformes; family Syngnathidae; genus Phycodurus; species Phycodurus eques. The sequence goes on along the minus strand of NW_026904275.1, from coordinate 19,632 downwards.
TTTCGCTCCAGTAGTAGGCCTTTATTGACTAAATTGTAACATGACGACCTATGTGACTTTGGCAGGACTTTTTAGCGCTTACTTTAGAGCCAGTGGGCTAAGATTTGAAACAAACGATCGGTGGGAATCCAGCTTTCAGGGGAGGGCTCCCCCGAGACTCTGGACGGCTGTGGGGCCGAGCGGCGAGCGTTATTGCATTCAGTTTCGGTCCAGTAGGAGGCCTTTATTGGCTAAATTGTAACATGACGACCTATGTGATTTTGGCAGGACTTTTTAGCGCCTACTTTTCAGCTACTGGGCTAAGATTTGAAACAAACGATCGGTGGGAATCCAGCTTTCAGGGGAGGCCTCTTCCAAGCCTCTCGGAGGTCGTGGGGCCGAACGGCGAGCGTCAAAGCACTCGTTTTTGCTCCAGTAGTAGGCCTTTATTGACTAAATTGTAACATGACGACCTATGTGACTTTGGCATGACTTTTTAGCGCCTACTTTTGGGCTAGTGGGCGAAGATTTTTGAACAAACGATCGGTGGGAATCCAGCTTTCAGGGGAGGCCTCTTCCAAGCCTCTCGGAGGTCGTGGGCCCGAACGACGAGCGTCAAAGCACTCAGTTTCAGTCCAGTAGGAGGCCTTTATTTACTAAATTGTAACATGACGACCTATGTGATTTTGGCAGGACTTTTTAGCGCCTACTTTTCAGCTACTGGGCGAAGATTTTTGAACAAACGATCGGTGGGAATCCAGCTTTCAGGGGAGGCCTCTTCCAAGCCTCTCGGAGGTCGTGGGCCCGAACGACGAGCGTCAAAGCACTCAGTTTCGGTCCAGTAGGAGGCCTTTATTTACTAAATTGTAACATGACGACCTATGTGATTTTGGCAGGACTTTTTAGCGCCTACTTTTCAGCTACTGGGCGAAGATTTGATACAAACGATCGGTGGGAATCCAGCTTTCAGGGGAGGCCTCTTCCAAGCCTCTCGGAGGTCGTGGGCCCGAACAGCGAGCGTCAAAGCACTCGGTTTCGCTCCAGTAGTAGGCCTTTATTGACTAAATTGTAACATGACAACCTATGTGACTTTGGCAGGACGTTTTAGCGCTTACTTTTGACCTAGTGCGCTAAGATTTTAAACAAACGATCGGTGGGAATCCAGCTTTCAGCGGAGTCCTCCCCCGAGTCTCTGGACGGCTGTGGGGCCGAGCGGCTAGCGTTAAAGCACTCAGTTTCGCTCGAGTACCATGACGACCGATTTGACTTCGGCACGACTTTAGGTCGCCTAGTTTCTGCCTAGCGGGCTAGGAATTTACACAGACAAGCCTTGGGAATCCAGCTTTAAAGGGAGGCCTCTTCCAAGCCTCTCGGAGCTCGTGAGGCCGAACGGTGAGCGTCAAAGCACTCGGTTTCGCTCCAGGAGTAGGCTTTTATTGACTAAATTGTAACATGACGACCTATGTGACTTTGGCAGGTCTTTTTAGCGCTTACTTTTGAGCTAGTGGGCTAAGATTTTAAACAAACGATCGGTGGGAATCCAGCTTTCAGGGGAAGCCTCCCCCGAGTCTCTGGACGGCTGTGGGGGCGAACGGCGAGCGTCAAAGCACTCGGTTTCTCTCCAGTAGTTGGCCTTTATTGACTAAATTGTAACATGACGACCTATGTGATTTTGGCAGGACTTTTTAGCGCCTACATTTCATCTACTGGGCGAAGATTTGAAACAAACGATCGGTGGGAATCCAGCTTTCAGGGGAGGCCTCTTCCAAGCCTCTCGGAGGTCGTGGGGCCGAACGGCGAGCGTCAAAGCACTCGTTTTCGCTCCAGTAGTAGGCCTTTATTGACTAAATTGTAACATGACGACCTATGTGACTTTGGCATGACTTTTTAGCGCCTACTTTTGAGCTAGTGGGCTAAGATTTAAAACAAACGATCGGTGGGAATCCAGCTTTCAGGGGACGCCTCCCGCGAGTCTCTGGACGGCTGTGGGGCAGAGTGGCGAGCGTTAAAGCACTCAGTTTCGATCCAGTAGTAGGCCTTTATTGACTAAATTGTAACATGACGACCTATGTGATTTTGGCAGGACTTTTTAGCGCCTACTTTTCAGCTACTGGGCGAAGATTTTAAACAAACGATCGGTGGGAATCCAGCTTTCAGGGGAGGCCTTCCCCAAGTCTCTGGACGGCTGTGGGGCCGAGCGGCGAGCGTTAAAGCACTCAGTTTCGGTCCAGTAGGAGGCCTTTATTGACTAAATTGTAACATGACGACCTATGTGATTTTGGCAGGACTTTTTCGCGCCTACTTTTCAGCTACTGGGCTAAGATTTGAAACAAACGATCGGTGGGAATCCAGCTTTCAGGGGAGGCCTCTTCCAAGCCTCTCAGAGGTCGTGGGGCCGAACGGCGAGCGTCAAAGCACTCTGTTTCGCTCCAGTAGTAGGCCTTTATTGACTAAATTGTAACATGACGACCTATGTGACTTTGGCAGGACTTTTTAGCGCTTACTTTAGAGCCAGTGGGCTAAGATTTAAAACAAACGATCGGTGGGAATCCAGCTTTCAGGGGAGGCCTCCCCCGAGTCTCTGGACGGCTGTGGGGCCGAGCGGCGAGCGTTAAAGCACTCAGTTTCGGTCCAGTAGGAGGCCTTTGTTGACTAAATTGTAACATGACGACCTTTGTGATTTTGGCAGGACTTTTTAGCGCTTACGTTTGAGCTAGTGGGCTAAGATTTAAAACAAACGATTAGTGTGAATCCAGCTTTCAGTGGAGGCCTCTTCCAAGCCTCTCAGAGGTCGTGGGGCCGAACGGCGAGCGTCAAAGCACTCGGTTTCGCTCCAGTAGTAGGCCTTTATTGACTAAATTGTAACATGACGACCTATGTGATTTTGGCAGGACTTTTTACCGCTTACGTTTGAGCTAGTGGGCTAAGATTTAAAACAAACGATCGGTGGGAATCCAGCTTTCAGGGGAGGCCTCCCCCGAGTCTCTGGACAGCTGTGGGGCCGAACAGCGAGCGTCAAAGCACTCTGTTTCTCTCCATTAGTAGGCCTTTATTGACTAAATTGTAACATGACGACCTATGTGACTTTGGCAGGACTTTTTAGCGCTTACGTTTGAGCTAGTGGGCTAAGATTTAAAACAAACGATCAGTGGGAATCCAGCTTTCAGGGGAGGCCTCCCCCGAGTCTCTCGACGGCTGTGGGGCCGAGCGGCGAGCGTTAAAGCACTCAGTTTCGCTCGAGTACCATGACGACCGATTTGACTTCGGCACGATTATAGGTCGCCTAATTTCTGCCTAGCGGGCTAGGAATTTACACAGACAAGCCTTGGGAATCCAGCTTTCAGGGGAGGCCTCCCCCGAGTCTCTGGACGGCTGTGGGGCCGAGTGGCGAGCGTTAAAGCACTCAGTTTCGGTCCAGTAGGAGGCCTTTATTGACTAAATTGTAACATGACGACCTATATGATTTTGGCAGGACTTTTTAGCGCCTACTTTTCAGCTACTGGGCTAAGATTTGAAACAAACGATCGGTGGGAATCCAGCTTTCAGGGGAGGCCTCCCCCGAGTCTCTGGACGGCTGTGGGGCCGAGCGGCGAGCGTTAAAGCACTCAGTTTCGGTCCAGTAGGAGGCCTTTGTTGACTAAATTGTAACATGACGACCTTTGTGATTTTGGCAGGACTTTTTAGCGCTTACGTTTGAGCTAGTGGGCTAAGATTTAAAACAAACGATTAGTGTGAATCCAGCTTTCAGTGGAGGCCTCTTCCAAGCCTCTCAGAGGTCGTGGGGCCGAACGGCGAGCGTCAAAGCACTCGGTTTCGCTCCAGTAGTAGGCCTTTATTGACTAAATTGTAACATGACGACCTATGTGATTTTGGCAGGACTTTTTAGCGCTTACGTTTGAGCTAGTGGGCTAAGATTTAAAACAAACGATCGGTGGGAATCCAGCTTTCAGGGGAGGCCTCCCCCGAGTCTCTGGACAGCTGTGGGGCCGAACAGCGAGCGTCAAAGCACTCTGTTTCTCTCCATTAGTAGGCCTTTATTGACTAAATTGTAACATGACGACCTATGTGACTTTGGCAGGACTTTTTAGCGCTTACGTTTGAGCTAGTGGGCTAAGATTTAAAACAAACGATCAGTGGGAATCCAGCTTTCAGGGGAGGCCTCCCCCGAGTCTCTCGACGGCTGTGGGGCCGAGCGGCGAGCGTTAAAGCACTCAGTTTCGCTCGAGTACCATGACGACCGATTTGACTTCGGCACGATTATAGGTCGCCTAATTTCTGCCTAGCGGGCTAGGAATTTACACAGACAAGCCTTGGGAATCCAGCTTTCAGGGGAGGCCTCCCCGGAGTCTCTGGACGGCTGTGGGGCCGAGTGGCGAGCGTTAAAGCACTCAGTTTCGGTCCAGTAGGAGGCCTTTATTGACTAAATTGTAACATGACGACCTATATGATTTTGGCAGGACTTTTTAGCGCCTACTTTTCAGCTACTGGGCTAAGATTTGAAACAAACGATCGGTGGGAATCCAGCTTTCAGGGGAGGCCTCCCCCGAGTCTCTGGACGGCTGTGGGGCCGAGCGGCGAGCGTTAAAGCACTCAGTTTCGGTCCAGTAGGAGGCCTTTGTTGACTAAATTGTAACATGACGACCTTTGTGATTTTGGCAGGACTTTTTAGCGCCTACTTTTCAGCTACTGGGCTAAGATTTGAAACAAACGATCGGTGGGAATCCAGCTTTCAGGGGAGGCCTCCCCCGAGTCTCTGGACGGCTGTGGGGCCGAGCGGCGAGCGTTAAAGCACTCAGTTTCGGTCCAGTAGGAGGCCTTTGTTGACTAAATTGTAACATGACGACCTTTGTGATTTTGGCAGGACTTTTTAGCGCTTACGTTTGAGCTAGTGGGCTAAGATTTAAAACAAACGATTAGTGGGAATCCAGCTTTCAGGGGAGGCCTCTTCCAAGCCTCTCAGAGGTCGTGGGGCCGAACGGCGAGCGTCAAAGCACTCTGTTTCGCTCCAGTAGTAGGCCTTTATTGACTAAATTATAACATGACGACCTATGTGACTTTGGCAGGACTTTTTAGCGCTTACTTTAGAGCCAGTGGGCTAAGATTTAAAACAAACGATCGGTGGGAATCCAGCTTTCAGGGGAGGCCTCCCCCGAGTCTCTGGACGGCTGTGGGGCCGAGCGGCGAGCGTTAAAGCACTCAGTTTCGGTCCAGTAGGAGGCCTTTGTTGACTAAATTGTAACATGACGACCTTTGTGATTTTGGCAGGACTTTTTAGCGCTTACGTTTGAGCTAGTGGGCTAAGATTTAAAACAAACGATTAGTGTGAATCCAGCTTTCAGTGGAGGCCTCTTCCAAGTCTCTCAGAGGTCGTGGGGCCGAACGGCGAGCGTCAAAGCACTCGGTTTCGCTCCAGTAGTAGGCCTTTATTGACTAAATTGTAACATGACGACCTATGTGATTTTGGCAGGACTTTGTAGCGCTTACGTTTGAGCTAGTGGGCTAAGATTTAAAACAAACGATCGGTGGGAATCCAGCTTTCAGGGGAGGCCTCCCCCGAGTCTCTGGACAGCTGTGGGGCCGAACAGCGAGCGTCAAAGCACTCTGTTTCTCTCCATTAGTAGGCCTTTATTGACTAAATTGTAACATGACGACCTATGTGACTTTGGCAGGACTTTTTAGCGCTTACGTTTGAGCTAGTGGGCTAAGATTTAAAACAAACGATCAGTGGGAATCCAGGTTTCAGGGGAGGCCTCCCCCGAGTCTCTCGACGGCTGTGGGGCCGAGCGGCGAGCGTTAAAGCACTCAGTTTCGCTCGAGTACCATGACGACCGATTTGACTTCGGCACGATTATAGGTCGCCTAATTTCTGCCTAGCGGGCTAGGAATTTACACAGACAAGCCTTGGGAATCCAGCTTTCAGGGGAGGCCTCCCCCGAGTCTCTGGACGGCTGTGGGGCCGAGTGGCGAGCGTTAAAGCACTCAGTTTCGGTCCAGTAGGAGGCCTTTATTGACTAAATTGTAACATGACGACCTATATGATTTTGGCAGGACTTTTTAGCGCCTACTTTTCAGCTACTGGGCTAAGATTTGAAACAAACGATCGGTGGGAATCCAGCTTTCAGGGGAGGCCTCCCCCGAGTCTCTGGACGGCTGTGGGGCCGAGCGGCGAGCGTTAAAGCACTCAGTTTCGGTCCAGTAGGAGGCCTTTGTTGACTAAATTGTAACATGACGACCTTTGTGATTTTGGCAGGACTTTTTAGCGCCTACTTTTCAGCTACTGGGCTAATATTTGAAACAAACGATCGGTGGGAATCCAGCTTTCAGGGGAGGCCTCCCCCGAGTCTCTGGACGGCTGTGGGGCCGAGCGGCGAGCGTTAAAGCACTCAGTTTCGGTCCAGTAGGAGGCCTTTGTTGACTAAATTGTAACATGACGACCTTTGTGATTTTGGCAGGACTTTTTAGCGCTTACGTTTGAGCTAGTGGGCTAAGATTTAAAACAAACGATTAGTGTGAATCCAGCTTTCAGTGGAGGCCTCTTCCAAGCCTCTCAGAGGTTGTGGGGCCGAACGGCGAGCGTCAAAGCACTCGGTTTCGCTCCAGTAGTAGGCCTTTATTGACTAAATTGTAACATGACGACCTATGTGATTTTGGCAGGACTTTTTAGCGCTTACGTTTGAGCTAGTGGGCTAAGATTTAAAACAAACGATCGGTGGGAATCCAGCTTTCAGGGGAGGCCTCCCCCGAGTCTCTGGACAGCTGTGGGGCCGAACAGCGAGCGTCAAAGCACTCTGTTTCTCTCCATTAGTAGGCCTTTATTGACTAAATTGTAACATGACGACCTATGTGACTTTGGCAGGACTTTTTAGCGCTTACGTTTGAGCTAGTGGGCTAAGATTTAAAACAAACGATCAGTGGGAATCCAGCTTTCAGGGGAGGCCTCCCCCGAGTCTCTCGACGGCTGTGGGGCCGAGCGGCGAGCGTTAAAGCACTCAGTTTCGCTCGAGTACCATGACGACCGATTTGACTTCGGCACGATTATAGGTCGCCTAATTTCTGCCTAGCGGGCTAGGAATTTACACAGACAAGCCTTGGGAATCCAGCTTTCAGGGGAGGCCTCCCCCGAGTCTCTGGACGGCTGTGGGGCCGAGTGGCGAGCGTTAAAGCACTCAGTTTCGGTCCAGTAGGAGGCCTTTATTGACTAAATTGTAACATGACGACCTATATGATTTTGGCAGGACTTTTTAGCGCCTACTTTTCAGCTACTGGGCTAAGATTTGAAACAAACGATCGGTGGGAATCCAGCTTTCAGGGGAGGCCTCCCCCGAGTCTCTGGACGGCTGTGGGGCCGAGCGGCGAGCGTTAAAGCACTCAGTTTCGGTCCAGTAGGAGGCCTTTGTTGACTAAATTGTAACATGACGACCTTTGTGATTTTGGCAGGACTTTTTAGCGCCTACTTTTCAGCTACTGGGCTAAGATTTGAAACAAACGATCGGTGGGAATCCAGCTTTCAGGGGAGGCCTCCCCCGAGTCTCTGGACGGCTGTGGGGCCGAGCGGCGAGCGTTAAAGCACTCAGTTTCGGTCCAGTAGGAGGCCTTTGTTGACTAAATTGTAACATGACGACCTTTGTGATTTTGGCAGGACTTTTTAGCGCTTACATTTGAGCTAGTGGGCTAAGATTTAAAACAAACGATTAGTGGGAATCCAGCTTTCAGGGGAGGCCTCTTCCAAGCCTCTCAGAGGTCGTGGGGCCGAACGGCGAGCGTCAAAGCACTCTGTTTCGCTCCAGTAGTAGGCCTTTATTGACTAAATTGTAACATGACGACCTATGTGACTTTGGCAGGACTTTTTAGCGCTTACTTTAGAGCCAGTGGGCTAAGATTTAAAACAAACGATCGGTGGGAATCCAGCTTTCAGGGGAGGCCTCCCCCGAGTCTCTGGACGGCTGTGGGGCCGAGCGGCGAGCGTTAAAGCACTCAGTTTCGGTCCAGTAGGAGGCCTTTGTTGACTAAATTGTAACATGACGACCTTTGTGATTTTGGCAGGACTTTTTAGCGCTTACGTTTGAGCTAGTGGGCTAAGATTTAAAACAAACGATCAGTGGGAATCCAGCTTTCAGGGGAGGCCTCCCCCGAGTCTCATGACGGCTGTGGGGCCGAGCGGCGAGCGTTAAAGCACTCAGTTTCGCTCGAGTACCATGACGACCGATTTGACTTCGGCACGATTATAGGTCGCCTAATTTCTGCCTAGCGGGCTAGGAATTTACACAGACAAGCCTTGGGAATCCAGCTTTCAGGGGAGGCCTCCCCCGAGTCTCTGGACGGCTGTGGGGCCGAGTGGCGAGCGTTAAAGCACTCAGTTTCGGTCCAGTAGGAGGCCTTTATTGACTAAATTGTAACATGACGACCTATATGATTTTGGCAGGACTTTTTAGCGCCTACTTTTCAGCTACTGGGCTAAGATTTGAAACAAACGATCAGGTGGGAATCCAGCTTTCAGGGGAGGCCTCCCCCGAGTCTCTGGACGGCTGTGGGGCCGAGCGGCGAGCGTTAAAGCACTCAGTTTCGGTCCAGTAGGAGGCCTTTGTTGACTAAATTGTAACATGACGACCTTTGTGATTTTGGCAGGACTTTTTAGCGCCTACTTTTCAGCTACTGGGCTAAGATTTGAAACAAACGATCGGTGGGAATCCAGCTTTCAGGGGAGGCCTCCCCCGAGTCTCTGGACGGCTGTGGGGCCGAGCGGCGAGCGTTAAAGCACTCAGTTTCGGTCCAGTAGGAGGCCTTTGTTGACTAAATTGTAACATGACGACCTTTGTGATTTTGGCAGGACTTTTTAGCGCTTACGTTTGAGCTAGTGGGCTAAGATTTAAAACAAACGATTAGTGGGAATCCAGCTTTCAGGAGAGGCCTCTTCCAAGCCTCTCAGAGGTCGTGGGGCCGAACGGCGAGCGTCAAAGCACTCTGTTTCGCTCCAGTAGTAGGCCTTTATTGACTAAATTGTAACATGACGACCTATGTGACTTTGGCAGGACTTTTTAGCGCTTACTTTAGAGCCAGTGGGCTAAGATTTGAAAAAAACGATCGGTGAGAATCCAGCTTTCAGGGGAGGCCTCCCCCGAGACTCTGGACGGCTGTGGGGCCGAGCGGCGAGCGTTATTGCATTCAGTTTCGGTCCAGTAGGAGGCCTTTATTGGCTAAATTGTAACATGACGACCTATGTGATTTTGGCAGGACTTTTTAGCGCCTACTTTTCAGCTACTGGGCTAAGATTTGAAACAAACGATCGGTGGGAATCCAGCTTTCAGGGGAGGCCTCCCGCGAGTCTCTGGACGGCTGTGGGGCCGAGCGGCTAGCGTTAAAGCACTCAGTTTCGCTCGAGTACCATGACGACCGATTTGACTTCGGCACGACTTTAGGTCGCCTAGTTTCTGCCTAGCGGGCTAGGAATTTACACATACAAGTCTTGGGAATCCAGCTTTCAAGGGAGGCCTCTTCCAAGCCTCTCGGAGCTCGTGAGGCCGAACGGTGAGCGTCAAAGCACTCGGTTTCGCTCCAGGAGTAGGCTTTTATTGACTAAATTGTAACATGACGACCTATGTGATTTTGGCAGGACTTTTTAGCGCCTACTTTTCATCTACTGGGCAAAGATTTGAAACAAACGATCGGTGGGAATCCAGCTTTCAGGGGAGGCCCCTTCCAAGCCTCTCGGAGGTCGTGGGGCCGAACGGCGAGCGTCAAAGCACTCGTTTTTGCTCCAGTAGTAGGCCTTTATTGACTAAATTGTAACATGACGACCTATGTGACTTTGGCATGACTTTTTAGCGCCTACTTTTGAGCTAGTGGGCTAAAATTTAAAACAAACGATCGGTGGGAATCCAGCTTTCAGTGGACGCCTCCCCCGAGTCTCTGGACGGCTGTGGGGCAGAGTGGCGAGCGTTAAAGCACTCAGTTTCGGTCCAGTAGTAGGCCTTTATTGACTAAATTGTAACATGACGACCTATGTGATTTTGGCAGGACTTTTTAGCGCCTACTTTTCAGCTACTGGGCGAAGATTTTTGAACAAACGATCGGTGGGAATCCAGCTTTCAGGGGAGGCCTCTTCCAAGCCTCTCGGAGGTCGTGGGCCCGAACGGCGAGCGTCAAAGCACTCAGTTTCGGTCCAGTAGGAGGCCTTTATTGACTAAATTGTAACATGACGACCTATGTGATTTTGGCAGGACTTTTTAGCGCCTACTTTTCAGCTACTGGGCGAAGATTTGATACAAACGATCGGTGGGAATCCAGCTTTCAGGGGAGGCCTCTTCCAAGCCTCTCGGAGGTCGTGGGCCCGAACGGCGAGCGTCAAAGTATTCGGTTTCGCTCCAGTAGTAGGCCTTTATTGACTAAATTGTAACATGACAACCTATGTGACTTTGGCAGGACTTTTTAGCGCTTACTTTTGACCTAGTGCGCTAAGATTTTAAACAAACGATCGGTGGGAATCCAGCTTTCAGGGGAGTCCTCCCCCGAGTCTCTGGACGGCTGTGGGGCCGAGCGGCTAGCGTTAAAGCACTCAGTTTCGCTCGAGTACCATGACGACCGATTTGACTTCGGCACGACTTTAGGTCGCCTAGTTTCTGCCTAGCGGGCTAGGAATTTACACAGACAAGCCTTGGGAATCCAGCTTTAAAGGGAGGCCTCTTCCAAGCCTCTCGGAGCTCGTGAGGCCGAACGGTGAGCGTCAAAGCACTCGGTTTCGCTCCAGGAGTAGGCTTTTATTGACTAAATTGTAACATGACAACCTATGTGACTTTGGCAGGACTTTTTAGCGCTTACTTTTGAGCTAGTGGGCTAAGATTTTAAACAAACGATCGGTGGGAATCCAGCTTTCAGGGGAGGCCTCCCCCGAGTCTCTGGACGGCTGTGGGGGCGAACGGCGAGCGTCAAAGCACTCGGTTTCTCTCCAGTAGTTGGCCTTTATTGACTAAATTGTAACATGACGACCTATGTGATTTTGGCAGGACTTTTTAGCGCCTACATTTCATCTACTGGGCGAAGATTTGAAACAAACGATCGGTGGGAATCCAGCTTTCAGCGGAGGCCTCTTCCAAGCCTCTCGGAGGTCGTGGGGCCGAACGGCGAGCGTCAAAGCACTCGTTTTCGCTCCAGTAGTAGGCCTTTATTGACTAAATTGTAACATGACGACCTATGTGATTTTGGCAGGACTTTTTAGCGCCTACTTTTCATCTACTGGGCAAAGATTTGAAACAAACGATCGGTGGGAATACAGCTTTCAGGGGAGGCCCCTTCCAAGCCTCTCGGAGGTCGTGGGGCCGAACGGCGAGCGTCAAAGCACTCGTTTTTGCTCCAGTAGTAGGCCTTTATTGACTAAATTGTAACATGACGACCTATGTGACTTTGGCATGACTTTTTAGCGTCTACTTTTGAGCTAGTGGGCTAAAATTTAAAACAAACGATCGGTGGGAATCCAGCTTTCAGGGGAGGCCTTCCCCGAGTCTCTGGACGGCTGTGGGGCCGAGCGGCGAGCGTTAAAGCACTCAGTTTCGGTCCAGTAGGAGGCCTTTATTGACTAAATTGTAACATGACGACCTATGTGATTTTGGCAGGACTTTTTAGCGCCTACTTTTCAGCTACTGGGCGAAGATTTTTGAACAAACGATCGATGGGAATCCAGCTTTCAGGGGAGGCCTCTTCCAAGCCTCTCGGAGGTTGTGGGCCCGAACGGCGAGCGTCAAAGCACTCGGTTTCGCTCCAGTAGTAGGCCTTTATTGACTAAATTGTAACATGACAAACTATGTGACTTTGGCAGGACTTTTTAGCGCTTACTTTTGACCTAGTGCGCTACAATTTGAAACAAACGATCGGTGGGAATCCAGCTTTCAGGGGAGTCCACCCCCGAGTCTCTGGACGGCTGTGGGGCCGAGCGGCGAGCGTTAAAGCACTCAGTTTCGGTCCAGTAGGAGGCCTTTATTGACTAAATTGTAACATGACGACCTATGTGATTTTGGCAGGACTTTTTCGCGCCTACTTTTCAGCTACTGGGCTAAGATTTGAAACAAACGATCGGTGAGAATCCAGCTTTCAGGGGAGGCCTCCCGCGAGTCTCTGGACGGCTGTGGGGCCGAGCGGCAAGCGTTAAAGCACTCAGTTTCGCTCGAGTACCATGACGACCGATTTGACTTCGGCACGACTTTAGGTCGCCTAGTTTCTGCCTAGCGGGCTAGGAATTTACATAGACAAGCCTTGGGAATCCAGCTTTCAAGGGAGGCCTCTTCCAAGCCTCTCGGAGCTCGTGAGGCCGAACGGTGAGCGTCAAAGCACTCGGTTTCGCTCCAGGAGTAGGCTTTTATTGACTAAATTGTAACATGACGACCTATGTGATTTTGGCAGGACTTTTTAGCGCCTACTTTTCATCTACTGGGCAAAGATTTGAAACAAACGATCGGTGGGAATCCAGCTTTCAGGGGAGGCCTCTTCCAAGCCTCTCGGAGGTCGTGGGGCCTAACGGCGAGCGTCAAAGCACTCTGTTTCGCTCCAGTAGTAGGCCTTTATTGACTAAATTGTAACATGACGACCTATGTGACTTTGGCAGGACTTTTTAGCGCTTACTTTAGAGCCAGTGGGCTAAGATTTGAAACAAACGATCGGTGGGAATCCAGCTTTCAGGGGAGGCCTCCCCCGAGTCTCTGGACGGCTGTGGGGCCGAGCGGCGAGCGTTAAAGCACTCAGTTTCGGTCCAGTAGGAGGCCTTTGTTGACTAAATTGTAACATGACGACCTTTGTGATTTTGGCAGGACTTTTTAGCGCTTACGTTTGAGCTAGTGGGCTAAGATTTAAAACAAACGATTAGTGGGAATCCAGCTTTCTAGGGGAGGCCTCTTCCAAGCCTCTCAGAGGTCGTGGGGCCGAACGGCGAGCGTCATAGCACTCGGTTTCGCTCCAGTAGTAGGCCTTTATTGACTAAATTGTAACATGACGACCTATGTGATTTTGGCAGGACTTTTTAGCGCTTACGTTTGAGCTAGTGGGCTAAGATTTAAAACAAACGATCGGTGGGAATCCAGCTTTCAGGGGAGGCCTCCCCCGAGTCTCTGGACAGCTGTGGGGCCGAAAAGCGAGCGTCAAAGCACTCTGTTTCGCTCCAGTAGTAGGCCTTTATTGACTAAATTGTAACATGACGACCTATGTGACTTTGGCAGGACTTTTTAGCGCTTACGTTTGAGCTAGTGGGCTAAGATTTAAAACAAACGATCGGTGGGAATCCAGCTTTCAGGGGAGGCCTCTTCCAAGCCTCTCGGAGGTCGTGGGCCCGAACGGCGAGCGTCAAAGCACTCAGTTTCGGTCCAGTAGGAGGCCTTTATTGACTAAATTGTAACATGACGACCTATGTGATTTTGGCAGGACTTTTTAGCGCCTACTTTTCAGCTACTGGGCGAAGATTTGATACAAACGATCGGTGGGAATCCAGCTTTCAGGGGAGGCCTCTTCCAAGCCTCTCGGAGGTCGTGGGCCCGAACGGCGAGCGTCAAAGCATTCGGTTTCGCTCCAGTAGTAGGCCTTTATTGACTAAATTGTAACATGACAACCTATGTGACTTTGGCAGGACTTTTTAGCGCTTACTTTTGACCTAGTGCGCTAAGATTTTAAACAAACGATCGGTGGGAATCCAGCTTTCAGGGGAGTCCTCCCCCGAGTCTCTGGACGGCTGTGGGGCCGAGCGGCTAGCGTTAAAGCACTCAGTTTCGCTCGAGTACCATGACGACCGATTTGACTTCGGCACGACTTTAGGTCGCCTAGTTTCTGCCTAGCGGGCTAGGAATTTACACAGACAAGCCTTGGGAATCCAGCTTTAAAGGGAGGCCTCTTCCAAGCCTCTCGGAGCTCGTGAGGCCGAACGGTGAGCGTCAAAGCACTCGGTTTCGCTCCAGGAGTAGGCTTTTATTGACTAAATTGTAACATGACAACCTATGTGACTTTGGCAGGACTTTTTAGCGCTTACTTTTGAGCTAGTGGGCTAAGATTTTAAACAAACGATCGGTGGGAATCCAGCTTTCAGGGGAGGCCTCCCCCGAGTCTCTGGACGGCTGTGGGGGCGAACGGCGAGCGTCAAAGCACTCGGTTTCTCTCCAGTAGTTGGCCTTTATTGACTAAATTGTAACATGACGACCTATGTGATTTTGGCAGGACTTTTTAGCGCCTACATTTCATCTACTGGGCGAAGATTTGAAACAAACGATCGGTGGGAATCCAGCTTTCAGCGGAGGCCTCTTCCAAGCCTCTCGGAGGTCGTGGGGCCGAACGGCGAGCGTCAAAGCACTCGTTTTCGCTCCAGTAGTAGGCCTTTATTGACTAAATTGTAACATGACGACCTATGTGACTTTGGCATGACGTTTTAGCGCCTACTTTTGAGCTAGTGGGCTAAGATTTAAAACAAACGATCGGTGGGAATCCAGCTTTCAGGGGACGCCTCCCCCGAGTCTCTGGACGGCTGTGGGGCAGAGTGGCGAGCGTTAAAGCACTCAGTTTCGGTCCAGTAGTAGGCCTTTATTGACTAAATTGTAACATGACGACCTATGTGATTTTGGCAGGACTTTTTAGCGCCTACTTTTCAGCTACTGGGCGAAGATTTTAAACAAACGATCGGTGGGAATCCAGCTTTCAGGGGAGGCCTCTTCCAAGCCTCTCGGAGGTTGTGGGCCCGAACGGCGAGCGTCAAAGCACTCGGTTTCGCTCCAGTAGTAGGCCTTTATTGACTAAATTGTAACATGACAAACTATGTGACTTTGGCAGGACTTTTTAGCGCTTACTTTTGACCTAGTGCGCTACAATTTGAAACAAACGATCGGTGGGAATCCAGCTTTCAGGGGAGTCCACCCCCGAGTCTCTGGACGGCTGTGGGGCCGAGCGGCGAGCGTTAAAGCACTCAGTTTCGGTCCAGTAGGAGGCCTTTATTGACTAAATTGTAACATGACGACCTATGTGATTTTGGCAGGACTTTTTCGCGCCTACTTTTCAGCTACTGGGCTAAGATTTGAAACAAACGATCGGTGGGAATCCAGCTTTCAGGGGAGGCCTCCCGCGAGTCTCTGGACGGCTGTGGGGCCGAGCGGCAAGCGTTAAAGCACTCAGTTTCGCTCGAGTACCATGACGACCGATTTGACTTCGGCACGACTTTAGGTCGCCTAGTTTCTGCCTAGCGGGCTAGGAATTTACACAGACAAGCCTTGAGAATCCAGCTTTCAAGGGAGGCCTCTTCCAAGCCTCTCGGAGCTCGTGAGGCCGAACGGTGAGCGTCAAAGCACTCGGTTTCGCTCCAGGAGTAGGCTTTTATTGACTAAATTGTAACATGACGACCTATGTGATTTTGGCAGGACTTTTTAGCGCCTACTTTTCATCTACTGGGCAAAGATTTGAAACAAACGATCGGTGGGAATCCAGCTTTCAGGGGAGGCCTCTTCCAAGCCTCTCGGAGGTCGTGGGGCCTAACGGCGAGCGTCAAAGCACTCTGTTTCGCTCCAGTAGTAGGCCTTTATTGACTAAATTGTAACATGACGACCTATGTGACTTTGGCAGGACTTTTTAGCGCTTACTTTAGAGCCAGTGGGCTAAGATTTGAAACAAACGATCGGTGGGAATCCAGCTTTCAGGGGAGGCCTCCCCCGAGTCTCTGGACGGCTGTGGGGCCGAGCGGCGAGCGTTAAAGCACTCAGTTTCGGTCCAGTAGGAGGCCTTTGTTGACTAAATTGTAACATGACGACCTTTGTGATTTTGGCAGGACTTTTTAGCGCTTACGTTTGAGCTAGTGGGCTAAGATTTAAAACAAACGATTAGTGGGAATCCAGCTTTCTAGGGGAGGCCTCTTCCAAGCCTCTCAGAGGTCGTGGGGCCGAACGGCGAGCGTCATAGCACTCGGTTTCGCTCCAGTAGTAGGCCTTTATTGACTAAATTGTAACATGACGACCTATGTGATTTTGGCAGGACTTTTTAGCGCTTACGTTTGAGCTAGTGGGCTAAGATTTAAAACAAACGATCGGTGGGAATCCAGCTTTCAGGGAAGGCCTCCCCCGAGTCTCTGGACAGCTGTGGGGCCGAACAGCGAGCGTCAAAGCACTCTGTTTCTCTCCATTAGTAGGCCTTTATTGACTAAATTGTAACATGACGACCTATGTGACTTTGGCAGGACTTTTTAGCGCTTACGTTTGAGCTAGTGGGCTAAGATTTAAAACAAACGATCAGTGGGAATCCAGCTTTCAGGGGAGGCCTCCCCCGAGTCTCTCGACGGCTGTGGGGCCGAGCGGCGAGCGTTAAAGCACTCAGTTTCGCTCGAGTACCATGACGACCGATTTGACTTCGGCACGATTATAGGTCGCCTAATTTCTGCCTAGCGGGCTAGGAATTTACACAGACAAGCCTTGGGAATCCAGCTTTCAGGGGAGGCCTCCCCCGAGTCTCTGGACGGCTGTGGGGCCGAGTGGCGAGCGTTAAAGCACTCAGTTTCGGTCCAGTAGGAGGCCTTTATTGACTAAATTGTAACATGACGACCTATGTGATTTTGGCAGGACTTTTTAGCGCTTACGTTTGAGCTAGTGGGCTAAGATTTAAAACAAACGATCGGTGGGAATCCAGCTTTCAGGGAAGGCCTCCCCCGAGTCTCTGGACAGCTGTGGGGCCGAACAGCGAGCGTCAAAGCACTCTGTTTCTCTCCATTAGTAGGCCTTTATTGACTAAATTGTAACATGACGACCTATGTGACTTTGGCAGGACTTTTTAGCGCTTACGTTTGAGCTAGTGGGCTAAGATTTAAAACAAACGATCAGTGGGAATCCAGCTTTCAGGGGAGGCCTCCCCCGAGTCTCTCGACGGCTGTGGGGCCGAGCGGCGAGCGTTAAAGCACTCAGTTTCGCTCGAGTACCATGACGACCGATTTGACTTCGGCACGATTATAGGTCGCCTAATTTCTGCCTAGCGGGCTAGGAATTTACACAGACAAGCCTTGGGAATCCAGCTTTCAGGGGAGGCCTCCCCCGAGTCTCTGGACGGCTGTGGGGCCGAGTGGCGAGCGTTAAAGCACTCAGTTTCGGTCCAGTAGGAGGCCTTTATTGACTAAATTGTAACATGACGACCTATGTGATTTTGGCAGGACTTTTTAGCGCCTACTTTTCAGCTACTGGGCTAAGATTTGAAACAAACGATCGGTGGGAATCCAGCTTTCAGGGGAGGCCTCCCCCGAGTCTCTGGACGGCTGTGGGGTCGAGCGGCGAGCGTTAAAGCACTCAGTTTCGGTCCAGTAGGAGGCCTTTGTTGACTAAATTGTAACATGACGACCTTTGTGATTTTGGCAGGACTTTTTAGCGCTTACGTTTGAGCTAGTGGGCTAAGATTTAAAACAAACGATTAGTGGGAATCCAGCTTTCAGGGGAGGCCTCTTCCAAGCCTCTCAGAGGTCGTGGGGGCGAACGGCGAGCGTCAAAGCACTCTGTTTCGCTCCAGTAGTAGGCCTTTATTGACTAAATTGTAACATGACGACCTATGTGACTTTGGCAGGACTTTTTAGCGCTTACTTTAGAGCCAGTGGGCTAAGATTTGAAACGAACGATCGATGGGAATCCAGCTTTCAGGGGAGGCCTCCCCCGAGTCTCTGGACGGCTGTGGGGCCGAGCGGCGAGCGTTAAAGCACTCAGTTTCGCTCGAGTACCATGACGACCGATTTGACTTCGGCACGACTTTAGGTCGCCTAGTTTCTGCCTAGCGGGCTAGGAATTTACACAGACAAGCCTTGGGAATCCAGCTTTCAAGGGAGGCCTCTTCCAAGCCTCTCGGAGCTCGTGAGGCCGAACGGTGAGCGTCAAAGCACTCGGTTTCGCTCCAGTAGTAGGCCTTTATTGACTAAATTGTAACATGACGACCTATGTGACTTTGGCATGGCTTTTTAGCGCCTACTTTTGAGCTAGTGGGCTAAAATTTAAAACAAACGATCGGTGGGAATCCAGCTTTCAGGGGACGCCTCCCCCGAGTCTCTGGACGGCTGTGGGGCAGAGTGGCGAGCGTTAAAGCACTCAGTTTCGGTCCAGTACTAGGCCTTTATTGACTAAATTGTAACATGACGACCTATGTGATTTTGGCAGGACTTTTTAGCGCCTACTTTTCAGCTACTGGGCGAAGATTTTTGAACAAACGATCGGTGGGAATCCAGCTTTCAGGGGAGGCCTCTTCCAAGCCTCTCGGAGGTCGTGGGCCCGAACGGCGAGCGTCAAAGCACTCAGTTTCGGTCCAGTAGGAGGCCTTTATTGACTAAATTGTAACATGACGACCTATGTGATTTTGGCAGGACTTTTTAGCGCCTACTTTTCAGCTACTGGGCGAAGATTTGATACAAACGATCGGTGGGAATCCAGCTTTCAGGGGAGGCCTCTTCCAAGCCTCTCGGAGGTCGTGGGCCCGAACGGCGAGCGTCAAAGCACTCGGTTTCGCTCCAGTAGTAGGCCTTTATTGACTAAATTGTAACATGACAACCTATGTGACTTTGGCAGGACTTTTTAGCGCTTACTTTTGACCTAGTGCGCTAAGATTTTAAACAAGCGATCGGTGGGAATCCAGCTTTCAGGGGAGTCCTCCCCCGAGTCTCTGGACGGCTGTGGTGCCGAGCGGCTAGCGTTAAAGCACTCAGTTTCGCTCGAGTACCATGACGACCGATTTGACTTCGGCACGACTTTAGGTCGCCTAGTTTCTGCCTAGCGGGCTAGGAATTTACACAGACAAGCCTTGGGAATCCAGCTTTAAAGGGAGGCCTCTTCCAAGCCTCTCGGAGCTCGTGAGGCCGAACGGTGAGCGTCAAAGCACTCGGTTTCGCTCCAGGAGTAGGCTTTTATTGACTAAATTGTAACATGACGACCTATGTGACTTTGGCAGGACTTTTTAGCGCTTACTTTTGAGCTAGTGGGCTAAGATTTTAAACAAACGATCGGTGGGAATCCAGCTTTCAGGGGAAGCCTCCCCCGAGTCTCTGGACGGCTGTGGGGGCGAACGGTGAGCGTCAAAGCACTCGGTTTCTCTCCAGTAGTTGGCCTTTGTTGACTAAATTGTAACATGACGACCTATGTGATTTTGGCAGGTCTTTTTAGCGCCTACATTTCATCTACTGGGCGAAGATTTGAAACAAACGATCGGTGGGAATCCAGCTTTCAGGGGAGGCCTCTTCCAAGCCTCTCGGAGGTCGTGGGGCCGAACGGCGAGCGCCAAAGCACTCGTTTTCGCTCCAGTAGTAGACCTTTATTGACTAAATTGTAACATGACGACCTATGTGACTTTGGCATGACTTTTTAGCGCCTACTTTTGAGCTAGTGGGCTAAGATTTAAAACAAACGATCGGTGGGAATCCAGCTTTCAGGGGACGCCTCCCCCGAGTCTCTGGACGGCTGTGGGGCAGAGTGGCGAGCGTTAAAGCACTCAGTTTCGATCCAGTAGTAGGCCTTTATTGACTAAATTGTAACATAACGACCTATGTGATTTTGGCAGGACTTTTTAGCGCCTACTTTTCAGCTACTGGGCGAAGATTTTAAACAAACGATCGGTGGGAATCCAGCTTTCAGGGGAGGCCTTCCCCGAGTTTGAGGGTGGAAAACGATTCTTTGTGGACGGGTCGTCTCTTGTGGT